>NW_028133918.1:0-48257 GCF_964662115.1 Mustela nivalis | reverse complement strand
ATCAAACTGCTTGGCCCTCGGCAACACCCCAATTGCATAGGCTACCTTAAACAGTGATGCTCTGTCGCAAATAGCCTGAGCCCAGACCTTCCAACAGACACCGACACAGCTGGCTGCACACCCAGCACATTGGACCCGCCACTGCCTTAGGCCACCATCCATTCCCAACCTGGGTTTTCAGTCATCGGAACCTAGACCTTATCTCCAATCCCTGCACAGGGGGGAACCTGATGCACAAGTCAGAACCCCTCCTTCCCCCTGGCAAGAAACCTTGCTGCTGGCAGTGAGTCAAACCTTCAGTGTAGGAGAAAACGGCATGGCCCATGAGGCCACGCCCAAGCGTGAGGGCCGCCTTGGGCACAAACACACATTGTGACCCTCAGCGTGAGTACCTTATTCAAGTAACGCCTCTCAGTGACTGGACCAAGAGCCCGCATATGCGGCTTGCCATGCCCATAGGCACCCAGGACTAACTAGATGGTGTGTATTCCAGTTGAGGGAACCCACTGCTGTGCTCTAGAGTCCCTCTCCTGGGGGGTCCCCTGTGGCAGAAAACAGTACTCTTCATTCCCACAGAATGAACACAAACACTTGGGAGCTTGGACAATCCCCCGAGAGGAAGGCTCTTCCTCGGCCTCTGAGACAACCCCTACCCTGACCGGACACTGTAAACGCAACACCCAGAGACAAAATCCTGAGTGACTGCCTCCCACTTGCCCTACTTTGATTTCCAGAGGATCTCCCCTCACGGACTAGAGATCAGGCCTGCCATTACATTGGCCCCTAGCTGAGCCAAGTTTGCTTTTTCAGACATCTGTCCCCACAGCCCTGGCAAACAGAGCCTCTAGGCTGGGTCCTCTGGAGCCATACCACAGGACCGTGCCTGCTCTCTCCTGGGAAACTGTGTCCATTCCTTTGGCCACACACCTCCGGAATATGAGAAACTCAAGGCCTCCGAGGACATCCCACTACTGGGAGCCTCACTGGACTCACAGGGGCATTCGGACACAAGCTGAGCAGCTACATCCATGAATGCATGCACACAGATGTCAACAGAGATAGAAGGTTGAGCCGGACAGGCCTTTAGGCCGTAGTCTCAACTCTTGCTTTGGTTTCCAGGTGTCACTCCTCAGAAGCTTTGGTTCGAAGAACAGGGTATGGGGCTTTCCTGAGGCACGGAACAGAACTCCTCTCGTCTCCACATGGGAAGTTTCCTTGTTGGAGCCGTGTCAAACACCTCATGTTGGTGAATCCTGCAGAGTCCCTGAGCCACCTCCACATTCCAAGGTCTCCCAGGCCACCAAGCCACAGTAGGACTCATCTTCAGGAGAGTCCATTTCAACTCTCCCCTCTGGGTAGCTCACCCAGGAGCCCGCAGATTGAGCCTGCCTTGTCCTGACTAAAGAGTGGGAATATGAGGTGGCGTTCCCAGGCATCCATGCTTAGACACCTGCTCTCGAGTCTTTCCATATGGGGCCTCTTGGAACCATCCAATAGGACTCGACTGTCGTGCAGAAGGTAACCTTCAGTTTTGGAGCAGTTCACAAATCCCATCGTAGGCAAAACTTTCTGGCCTCATGAAGCCCCCACACCCTTCAGGAAGAGGCCATGCTGGACAAAAACTCTAGCCTGAGGCACGTTTCATAGTTGACATGACCTCAGTGCAGGAGATCTCGATTCAGCCTCTGCAGAGTGGGCCTGCCGTGCCCTCGGTCCCAAACCTCACGCTAGCTTGTGTTTTCCGACTTCCTTCCTCACACTCCTGGCAAACAAGCCCTCCGGACTAGGAACTCCGGAACCACAACCCAGCCCAGTATCTGCCCAACGGAAAAAAAAAACGTTTCCCTGTGGGGCTCTCCAGAAAACCCAGATGAGGATCAACCTGCTCGGGCCTCGACGGTACCCGAACTGGATAGGCTGCTCTGGGCACTCATGCTCTGCCTGACACAGCCTGAAGCCAGACGTTCAGACAGACAAGGAGACAGCTGGCCGCACACCCAGCACTTCGGACACGCCATGGTCTTATGCCGTCACCTCATCCTAACCTTGGTTTTCAGATATCTGAACCTAGACATTATATCAATTCTCCACACAGCTGGGTATAGCAAGCACAAAACAGAACTCCTCCTTCCCCATGGCTGTCAAGCTTGCTCTTGGCATGGAGTCACACCTTCAGGGTGGGAGAAACCTTCATGGCCCCTGATGCCACGCCCAAACTTGAGTGCTGCTTGGGCACAAATTCACACTGTGACCCTCAGCATGAGCCCCATGTCAAAGAAAGGCCTCTCAGGGCCTGGACCAAGAGCCCACATATGGGGCTTTCTAAGCCCCTATGCACCCAATCCTCACCACGGTTTGAATTTTCCAGTCGCCCCGCGCGTACCTGGAGCTCTGCTCTGGAATCCCTTTCTTGGAGAGACCCATGAGCCAGACAACACGACTCCACCCTTCCCACAAAATGACCCCAAACTCTTGGGAGCTGGGACAAATCCCCAGAGAGGGATACTCGTCCACAGTACCTGAGGCCACCGCTCCAATCCACGGCTATCCCGGACACAACATCCAGAGACAAAAGCCTGAAGGAACGCCTCCCAATCGCCCTTGTTTCAGAGGCCCAGGAGCTCCCACTCGGGCTGTACATCCGGCCTGCCATACCCTAGGCGCCACTCATAAGCTGAGTTTGTGTATTCAGACTTCTGTGCCCACAGCCTGGACCCACACAGCATCCAGGCTAGGGCCTCTGGACCAAACAGCGAAAGATTGTGCCTGCCCTCTCCAAGGAAAGTGTGCCCAATCCATTGACCACAACCCTACAGGTTAGGGAAAAGCTCCAAGGTCCCTGAGGCCATCAATAGTATAGGCCACCCTGGACTAAGAGGGGCTCTCTGACACCAGCGGAGCAACTATCTCCACTTAGACTCTCAGACAGTGTCCCCAGAGACAGAAGGTTGAAATAGACAGGCCCCCAGGCCCTAATCTGAACCTTAGCTTTGGTTTCCATGTTTCCGTTCTCAGAGGACTTTTTTCGTAGACCAGCACTTGGGGCTTTTCTGAGGCACCAAACCAAACCTCTCTCATCTCCACATGGGGAGCTTTCTTACTGGGATGTATCAAACACTTCAGGTAGGAGAGTTCCGCAGGGCCACTGAACAACCAGCACATTCCAAGGTCTCCATGGACCCAAACGCACATTATGACGCATCCTCAGGAGAGGCCATTTCATCTCAGCCCCCTGGGTCGCGTGTTCCAGAGGCAGCAGATCAAACATATCTTGTCGCTAATAGCCAATGGAAATGCGAGGCATGCAGTACAGGGATCCATCCTTCGAACCCTGCTCTCCAGTCCTTCCATATGGTATGTCCTGGAGCCATGCAACAGGACTCGAATGTCCCGCAGAAGGAAACCTTGTGGTTTGGGGCAACCTCCAAACTCAGCGTGGGAAAACTTCCTTGGCCTCATGAGGCCCCCACTTCATGAAGGTGCCATCATGGACACATACTCCAGCCTCAGCCAACGTCTGATCCTCAGCCTGACTTCAGATGCAGGAGATTTTGATTCAGCCTCTGCAGAGTGGGCCTGCTCTGCCCTTGGCTCCAATCCTCACACTAGCTTGTGTTTTCAGACTTCCGTCCTCACACTCCTGGCCCACAAACCCTCCCTACTGGGAATTCTGGGGCCACAATGAAGCACTGTGCCTGCCTCCCAGGAGAAAAACATTGTCTATGGCGCTGCCCAGAAACCACAAATGAGGATCAAACTGCTTGGCCCTCGGCAACACCCCAATTGCATAGGCTACCTTAAACAGTGATGCTCTGTCGCAAATAGCCTGAGCCCAGACCTTCCAACAGACACCGACACAGCTGGCTGCACACCCAGCACATTGGACCCGCCACTGCCTTAGGCCACCATCCATTCCCAACCTGGGTTTTCAGTCATCGGATCCTAGACCTTATCTCCAATCCCTGCACAGTGGGGAACCTGATGCACAAGTCAGAACCCCTCCTTCCCCCTGGCAAGAAACCTTGCTGCTGGCAGTGAGTCAAACCTTCAGTGTAGGAGAAAACGGCATGGCCCATGAGGCCACGCCCAAGCGTGAGGGCCGCCTTGGGCACAAACACACATTGTGACCCTCAGCGTGAGTACCTTATTCAAGTAACGCCTCTCAGTGACTGGACCAAGAGCCCGCATATGCGGCTTGCCATGCCCATAGGCACCCAGGACTAACTAGATGGTGTGTATTCCAGTTGAGGGAACCCACTGCTGTGCTCTAGAGTCCCTCTCCTGGGGGGTCCCCTGTGGCAGAAAACAGTACTCTTCATTCCCACAGAATGAACACAAACACTTGGGAACTTGGACAATCCCCCGAGAGGAAGGCTCTTCCTCGGCCTCTGAGACAACCCCTACCCTGACCGGACACTGTAAACGCAACACCCAGAGACAAAATCCTGAGTGACTGCCTCCCACTTGCCCTACTTTGATTTCCAGAGGATCTCCCCTCACGGACTAGAGATCAGCCTGCCATTACATTGGCCCCTAGCTGAGCCAAGTTTGCTTTTTCAGACATCTGTCCCCACAGCCCTGGCAAACAGAGCCTCTAGTCTGGGTCCTCTGGAGCCATACCACAGGACCGTGCCTGCTCTCTCCTGGGAAACTGTGTCCATTCCTTTGGCCACACACCTCCGGAATATGAGAAACTCAAGGCCCCCGAGGACATCCCACTACTGGGAGCCTCACTGGACTCACAGGGGCATTCGGACACAAGCTGAGCAGCTACATCCATGAATGCATGCACACAGATGTCAACAGAGATAGAAGGTTGAGCCGGACAGGCCTTTAGGCCGTAGTCTCAACTCTTGCTTTAGTTTCCAGGTGTCACTCCTCAGAAGCTTTGGTTCGAAGAACAGGGTATGGGGCTTTCCTGAGGCACGGAACAGAACTCCTCTCGTCTCACATGGGAAGTTTCCTTGTTGGAGCCGTGTCAAACACCTCATGTTGGAGAATCCTGCAGAGTCCCTGAGCCACCTCCACATTCCAAGGTCTCCCAGGCCACCAAGCCACAGTAGGACTCATCTTCAGGAGAGTCCATTTCAACTCTCCCCTCTGGGTAGCTCACCCAGGAGCCCGCAGATTGAGCCTGCCTTGTCCTGACTAAAGAGTGGGAATATGAGGTGGCGTTCCCAGGCATCCATGCTTAGACACCTGCTCTCGAGTCTTTCCATATGGGGCCTCTTGGAACCATCCAATAGGACTCGACTGTCGTGCAGAAGGTAACCTTCAGTTTTGGAGCAGTTCACAAATCCCATCGTAGGCAAAACTTTCTGGCCTCATGAAGCCCCCACACCCTTCAGGAAGAGGCCATGCTGGACAAAAACTCTAGCCTGAGGCACGTTTCATAGTTGACATGACCTCAGTGCAGGAGATCTCGATTCAGCCTCTGCAGAGTGGGCCTGCCGTGCCCTCGGTCCCAAACCTCACGCCAGCTTGTGTTTTCCGACTTCCTTCCTCACACTCCTGGCAAACAAGCCCTCCGGACTAGGAACTCCGGAACCACAACCCAGCCCAGTGTCTGCCCACGGAAGAAAAACGTTTCCCTGTGGGGGTCTCCAGAAAACCCAGATGAGGATCAACCTGCTCGGGCCTCGACGGTACCCGAACTGGATAGGCTGCTCTGGGCACTCATGCTCTGCCTGACACAGCCTGAAGCCAGACGTTCAGACAGACAAGGAGACAGCTGGCCGCACACCCAGCACTTCGGACACCTCATGGTCTTATGCCGTCACCTCATCCTAACCATGGTTTTCAGATATCTGAACCTAGACATTATATCAATTCTCCACACAGCTGGGTATAGCAAGCACAAAACAGAACTCCTCCTTCCCCATGGCTGTCAAGCTTGCTCTTGGCATGGAGTCACACCTTCAGGGTGGGAGAAACCTTCATGGCCCCTGATGCCACGCCCAAACTTGAGTGCTGCTTGGGCACAAATTCACACTGTGATCCTCAGCATGAGCCCCATGTCAAAGAAAGGCCTGTCAGGGCCTGGACCAACAGCCCACATATGGGGCTTGCCAAGCCCCTATGCACCCCATCCTCACCACGGTTTGAATTTTCCAGTCGCCCCGCCCGTACCTGGATCTCTGCTCTGGAATCCCTTTCTTGGAGAGACCCATGAGCCAGACAACACGACTCCACCCTTCCCACAAAATGACCCCAAACTCTTGGGAGCTGGGACAAATCCCCAGAGAGGGATACTCGTCCACAGTACCTGAGGCCACCGCTCCAATCCACGGCTATCCCGGACACAACATCCTGAGACAAAAGCCTGAAGGAACGCCTCCCACTCGCCCTTGTTTCAGAGGCCCAGGAGCTCCCTCTCGGGCTGTACATCCGGCCTGCCATACCCTAAGCGCCACTCATAAGATTAGTTTGTGTATTCAGACTTCTGTGCCGACATCCTGGACCCACACAACATCCAGGCTAGAGCCTCTGGACCAAACAGCGAAAGATTGTGCCTGCCTTCTCCAAGGAAAGTGGGCCCAATCCATTGACCACAACCCTTCAGGTTAGGGAAAAGCTCCAAGGTCCCTGAGGCTATCAATAGTATAGGCCACCCTGGACTTAGAGGGGCTCTCTGACACCAGCGCAGCACCTATCTCCACTTAGACTCTCATACAGTGTCCCCAGAGACAGAAGGTTGAAATGGACCGGCCCCCAGGCCCTAATCTAAACCTTAGCTTTGGTTTCCATGTTTCCGTTCTCAGTGGACTGTTTTCGTAGACCAGCACATGGGGCTTTTCTGAGGCACCAAACCAAACATCTCTCATCTCCACATGGGCAGCTTTCTTACTGGGATGTATCAAACACTTCAGGTAGGAGAGTTCCGCAGGGCCAAAGAACAACCAGCACATTCCAAGGTCTCCATGGACCCAAACGCACATTATGACGCATCCTCAGGAGAGGCCATTTCAACTCAGCCCCCTGGGTCGCGTGTTCCAGAGGCAGCAGATCAAACATATCTTGTCGCTAATAGCCAATGGGAATGCGAGGCATGCTGTACAGGGATCCATCCTTCGAACCCTGCTCTCCAGTCCTTCCATATGGTATGTCCTGGAGCCATGCAACAGGACTCGAATGTCCCGCAGAAGGAAACCTTGTGGTTTGGGGCAACCTCCAAACTCAGCGTGGGAAAACTTCCTTGGCCTCATGAGGCCCCCACTTCATGAAGGTGCCATCATGGACACATACTCCAGCCTCAGCCAACGTCTGATCCTCAGCCTGACTTCAGATGCAGGAGATTTTGATTCAGCCTCTGCAGAGTGGGCCTGCTCTGCCCTTGGCTCCAATCCTCACACTAGCTTGTGTTTTCAGACTTCCGTCCTCACACTCCTGGCCCACAAACCCTCCCTACAGGGAATTCTGTGGCCACAATGAAGCACTGTGCCTGCCTCCCAGGAGAAAAACATTGTCTATGGCGCTGCCCAGAAACCCCAAATGAGGATCAAACTGCTTGGCCCTCGGCAACACCCCAATTGCATAGGTTCCTTAAACAGTGATGCTCTGTCGCAAATAGCCTGAGCCCAGACCTTCCAACAGACACCAACAAAGCTGGCTGCACACCAGCACATTGGACCCGCCACTGCCTTATGCCACCATCCATTCCCCACCTGGGTTTTCAGTCATCGGATCCTAGACCTTATCTCCAATCCCTGCACAGTGGGGAACCTGATGCACAAGTCAGAACCCCTACTTCCCCATGGCAAGAAGCCTTGCTGCTGGCAGTGAGTCAAACCTTCAGTGTAGGAGAAAACGGCATGGCCCATGAGGCCACGCCCAAGCGTGAGGGCTGCCTTGGGCACAAACACACATTGTGACCCTCAGCGTGAGTACCTTATTCAAGTAACGCCTCTCAGTGACTGGACCAGGAGCCCGCATATGTGGCTTGCCATGCCCAAAGGCACCCAGGACTAACTAGATGGTGTGTATTCCAGTTGAGGGAACCCACTGCTGTGCTCTAGAGTCTCTCTCCTGGGGGGTCCCTCTGGCAGAACACAGTACTCTTCATTCCCACAGAATGAACACAAACACTTGGGAGCTTGGACAATCCCCCGAGAGGAAGGCTCTTCCTCGGCCTCTGAGACAACCCCTACCCTGACCGGACACTGTAAACGCAACACCCAGAGACAAAATCCTGAGTGACTGCCTCCCACTTGCCCTACTTTGATTTCCAGAGGATCTCCCCTCACGGACTAGAGATCAGGCCTGCCATTACATTGGCCCCTAGCTGAGCCAAGTTTGCTTTTTCAGACATCTGTCCCCACAGCCCTGGCATACACAGCCTCTAGGCTGGGTCCTCTTGAGCCATACTACAGGACCGTGCCTGCTCTCTCCTGGGAAACTGTGTCCATTCCTTTGGCCACACACCTCCAGAATATGAGAAACCTCAAGGCCTCCGAGGACATCCCACTACTGGGAGCCTCACTGGACTCACAGGGGCATTCGGACACAAGCTGAGCAGTTACATGCATGAATGCATGCACACAGATGTCAACAGATATAGAAGGTTGAGCCGGACAGGCCTTTAGGCCGTAGTCTCAACTCTTGCTTTGGTTTCCAGGTGTCACTCCTCAGAGGCTTTGGTTCGAAGAACAGGGTATGGGGCTTTCCTGAGGCACAGAACAGAACTCCTCTCAACTCCACATGGGAAGTTTCCTTGTTGGAGCCGTGTCAAACACCTCATGTTGGAGAATCCTGCAGAGTCCCTGAGCCACCTCCACATTCCAAGGTCTCCCAGGCCACCAAGCCACAGTAGGACTCATCTTCAGGAGAGTCCATTTCAACTCTCCCCTCTGGGTAGCTCACCCAGGAGCCCGCAGATTTACCTGCCTTGTCCTGACTAAAGAGTGGGAATATGAGGTGGCGTTCCCAGGCATCCATGCTTAGACACCTGCTCTCGAGTCTTTCCATATGGGGCCTCTTGGAACCATCCAATAGGACTCGACTGTCGTGCAGAAGGTAACCTTCAGTTTTGGAGCAATTCACAAATCCCAACGTAGGCAAAACTTTCTGGCCTCATGAAGCCCCCACACCCTTCAGGAAGAGGCCATGCTGGACAAGAACTCTAGCCTGAGGCACGTCTCATAGTTGACATGACCTCAGTGCAGGAGATCTCGATTCAGCCTCTGCAGAGTGGGCCTGCCGTGCGCTCGGTCCCAAACCTCATGCTAGCCTGTGTTTTCAGACTTCCTTTCTCACACTCCTGGCAAACAAGCCCTCCGGACTAGGAACTCCGGAACCAAAACCCAGCCCAGTGTCTGCCCACGGAAGAAAAACTTTCCCTGTGGGGCTCTCCAGAAAACCCAGATGAGGATCAACCTGCTCGGGCCTCGACGGTACCCGAACTGGATAGGCTGCTCTGGGCTCTCATGCTCTGCCTGATACAGCCTGAAGCCAGACGTCCAGACAGACAAGGAGACAGCTGGCCGCACACCCAGCACTTCGGACACCTCATGGTCTTATGCCGTCACCTCATCCTAACCATGGTTTTCAGATATCTGAACCTAGACATTATATCAATTCTCCACACAGCTGGGTATAGCAAGCACAAAACAGAACTCCTCTTTCCCCATGGCTGTCAAGCTTGCTCTTGGCATGGAGTCACACCTTCAGGGTGGGAGAAATCTTCATGGCCCCTGATGCCACGCCCAAACTTGAGTGCTGCTTGGGCACAAATTCACACTGTGATCCTCAGCATGAGCCCCATGTCAAAGAAAGGCCTGTCAGGGCCTGGACCAACAGCCCACATATGGGGCTTGCCAAGCCCCTATGCACCCCATCCTCACCACGGTTTGAATTTTCCAGTCGCCCCGCCCGTACCTGGATCTCTGCTCTGGAATCCCTTTTTTGGAGAGACCCATGAGCCAGACAACACGACACCACCCTTCCCACAAAATGACCCCAAACTCTTGGGAGCTGGGACAAATCCCCAGAGAGGGATACTCGTCCACATTACCTGAGGCCACCGCTCCAATCCACGGCTATCCCGGACACAACATCCTGAGACAAAAGCCTGAAGGAACGCCTCCCACTCGCCCTTGTTTCAGAGGCCCAGGAGCTCCCTCTCGGGCTGTACATCCGGCCTGCCATACCCTAAGCGCCACTCATAAGATTAGTTTGTGTATTCAGACTTCTGTGCCCACATCCTGGACCCACACAACATCCAGGCTAGGGCCTCTGGACCAAACAGCGAAAGATTGTGCCTGCCCTCTCCAAGGAAAGTGTGCCCAATCCATTGACCACAACCCTACAGGTTAGGGAAAAGCTCCAAGGTCCCTGAGGCCATCAATAGTATAGGCCAGCCTGGACTAAGAGGGGCTCTCTGACACCAGCGGAGCAACTATCTCCACTTAGACTCTCAGACAGTGTCCCCAGAGACAGAAGGTTGAAATGGATAGGCCCCCAGGCCCTAATCTGAACCTTAGCTTTGGTTTCCATGTTTCCGTTCTCAGAGGACTGTTTTCGTAGACCAGCACATGGGGCTTTTCTGAGGCACCAAGCCAAACATCTCTCATCTCCACATGGGCAGCTTTCTTACTGGGATGATTCAAACACTTCAGGTAGGAGAATTCCGCAGGGCCACTGAACAACCCGCACATGCCAAAGTCTCCATGGACCCAAACGCACATTATGACGCATCCTCAGGAGAGGCCATTTCATCTCAGCCCCCTGGGTCGCGTGTTCCAGAGGCAGCTGATCAAACATATCTTGTCGCTAATAGCCAATGGGAATGCGAGGCATGCAGTACAGGGATCCATCCTTCGAACCCTGCTCTCCAGTCCTTCCATATGGTATGTCCTGGAGCCATGCAACAGGACTCAAATGTCCCGCAGAAGGAAACCTTATGGTTTGGGGCAACCTCCAAACTCAGCGTGGGAAAACTTCCTTGGCCTAATGAGCCCCCCACTTCATGAAGGTGCCATCATGGACACATACTCCAGCCTCAGCCAACGTCTGATCCTCAGCCTGACTTCAGATGCAGGAGATTTTGATTCAGCCTCTGCAGAGTGGGCCTGCTCTGCCCTTGGCTCCAATCCTCACACTAGCTTGTGTTTTCAGACTTCCGTCCTCACACTCCTGGCACACAAACCCTCCCTACTAGGAATTCTGGGGCCACAATGAAGCACTGTGCCTGCCTCCCAGGAGAAAAACATTGTCTATGGCGCTGCCCAGAAACCACAAATGAGGATCAAACTGCTTGGCCCTCGGCAACACCCCAATTGCATAGGCTACCTTAAACAGTGATGCTCTGTCGCAAATAGCCTGAGCCCAGACCTTCCAACAGACACCGACACAGCTGGCTGCACACCCAGCACATTGGACCCGCCACTGCCTTAGGCCACCATCCATTCCCAACCTGGGTTTTCAGTCATCGGAACCTAGACCTTATCTCCAATCCCTGCACAGGGGGGAACCTGATGCACAAGTCAGAACCCCTCCTTCCCCATGGCAAGAAACCTTGCTGCTGGCAGTGAGTCAAACCTTCAGTGTAGGAGAAAACGGCATGGCCCATGAGGCCACGCCCAAGCGTGAGGGCCGCCTTGGGCACAAACACACATTGTGACCCTCAGCGTGAGTACCTTATTCAAGTAACGCCTCTTAGTGACTGGACCAAGAGCCCGCATATGTGGCTTGCCATGACCATAGGCACCCAGGACTAACTAGATGGTGTGTATTCCAGTTGAGGGAACCCACTGCTGTGCTCTAGAGTCCCTCTCCTGGGGGGTCCCCTGTGGCAGAAAACAGTACTCTTCATTCCCACAGAATGAACACAAACACTTGGGAGCTTGGACAATCCCCCGAGAGGAAGGCTCTTCCTCGGCCTCTGAGACAACCCCTACCCTGACCGGACACTGTAAACGCAACACCCAGAGACAAAATCCTGAGTGACTGCCTCCCACTTGCCCTACTTTGATTTCCAGAGGATCTCCCCTCACGGACTAGAGATCAGGCCTGCCATTACATTGGCCCCTAGCTGAGCCAAGTTTGCTTTTTCAGACATCTTTCCCCACAGCCCTGGCAAACACAGCCTCTAGGCTGGGTCCTCTGGAGCCATACCACAGGACCGTGCCTGCTCTCTCCTGGGAAACTGTGTCCATTCCTTTGGCCACACACCTCCAGAATATGAGAAACCTCAAGGCCTCCGAGGACATCCCACTACTGGGAGCCTCACTGGACTCACAGGGGCATTCGGACACAAGCTGAGCAGTTACATCCATGAATGCATGCACACAGATGTCAACAGAGACAGAAGGTTGAGCCGGACAGGCCTATAGACCGTAGTCTCAACTCTTGCTTTGGTTTCCAGGTGTCACTCCTCAGAGGCTTTGGTTCGAAGAACAGGGTATGGGGCTTTCCTGAGGCACGGAACAGAACAACTCTCGTCTCCACATGGGAAGTTTCCTTGTTGGAGCCGTGTCAAACATCTCATGTTGGAGAATCCTGCAGAGTCCCTGAGCCACCTCCACATTCCAAGGTCTCCCAGGCCACCAAGCCACAGTAGGACTCATCTTCAGGAGATACCATTTCAACTATCCCCTCTGGGTAGCTCACCCAGGAGCCCACAGATTGAGCCTGCCTTGTCCTGACTAAAGAGTGGGAATATGAGGTGGCGTTCCCAGGCATCCAGCTTAGACACCTGCTCTCGAGTCTTTCCATATGGGGCCTCTTGGAACCATCCAATAGGACTCGACTGTCGTGCAGAAGGTAACCTTCAGTTTTGGAGCACTTCACAAATCCCATCGTAGGCAAAACTTTCTGGCCTCATGAAGCCCCCACACCCTTCAGGAAGAGGCCATGCTGGAGAAGAACTCTAGCCTGAGGCACGTCTCATAGTTGACATGACCTCAGTGCAGGAGATCTCGATTCAGCCTCTGCAGAGTGGGCCTGCCGTGCCCTCGGTCCCAAACCTCACGCTAGCCTGTGTTTTCAGACTTCCTTTCTCACACTCCTGGCAAACAAGCCCTCCGGACTAGGAACTCCGGAACCAAAACCCAGCCCAGTGTCTGCCCACGGAAGAAAAACTTTCCCTGTGGGGCTCTCCAGAAAACCCAGATGAGGATCAACCTGCTCGGGCCTCGACGGTACCCGAACTGGATAGGCTGCTCTGGGCTCTCATGCTCTGCCTGATACAGCCTGAAGCCAGACGTCCAGACAGACAAGGAGACAGCTGGCCGCACACCCAGCACTTCGGACACCTCATGGTCTTATGCCGTCACCTCATCCTAACCATGGTTTTCAGATATCTGAACCTAGACATTATATCAATTCTCCACACAGCTGGGTATAGCAAGCACAAAACAGAACTCCTCTTTCCCCATGGCTGTCAAGCTTGCTCTTGGCATGGAGTCACACCTTCAGGGTGGGAGAAATCTTCATGGCCCCTGATGCCACGCCCAAACTTGAGTGCTGCTTGGGCACAAATTCACACTGTGATCCTCAGCATGAGCCCCATGTCAAAGAAAGGTCTGTCAGGGCCTGGACCAACAGCCCACATATGGGGCTTGCCAAGCCCCTATGCACCCCATCCTCACCACGGTTTGAATTTTCCAGTCGCCCCGCCCGTACCTGGATCTCTGCTCTGGAATCCCTTTTTTGGAGAGACCCATGAGCCAGACAACACGACACCACCCTTCCCACAAAATGACCCCAAACTCTTGGGAGCTGGGACAAATCCCCAGAGAGGGATACTCGTCCACATTACCTGAGGCCACCGCTCCAATCCACGGCTATCCCGGACACAACATCCAGAGACAAAAGCCTGAAGGAACGCCTCCCACTCGCCCTTGTTTCAGAGGCCCAGGAGCTCCCTCTCGGGCTGTACATCCGGCCTGCCATACCCTAAGCGCCACTCATAAGATTAGTTTGTGTATTCAGACTTCTGTGCCCACATCCTGGACACACACAACATCCAGGCTAGGGCCTCTGGACCAAACAGCGAAAGATTGTGCCTGCCCTCTCCAAGGAAAGTGTGCCCAATCCATTGACCACAACCCTACAGGTTAGGGAAAAGCTCCAAGGTCCCTGAGGCCATCAATAGTATAGGCCAGCCTGGACTTAGAGGGGCTCTCTGACACCAGCGGAGCAACTATCTCCACTTAGACTCTCAGACAGTGTCCCCAGAGACAGAAGGTTGAAATGGATAGGCCCCCAGGCCCTAATCTGAACCTTAGCTTTGGTTTCCATGTTTCCGTTCTCAGAGGACTGTTTTCGTAGACCAGCACATGGGGCTTTTCTGAGGCACCAAGCCAAACATCTCTCATCTCCACATGGGCAGCTTTCTTACTGGGATGATTCAAACACTTCAGGTAGGAGAATTCCGCAGGGCCACTGAACAACCCGCACATGCCAAAGTCTCCATGGACCCAAACGCACATTATGACGCATCCTCAGGAGAGGCCATTTCATCTCAGCCCCCTGGGTCGCGTGTTCCAGAGGCAGCTGATCAAACATATCTTGTCGCTAATAGCCAATGGGAATGCGAGGCATGCAGTACAGGGATCCATCCTTCGAACCCTGCTCTCCAGTCCTTCCATATGGTATGTCCTGGAGCCATGCAACAGGACTCAAATGTCCCGCAGAAGGAAACCTTATGGTTTGGGGCAACCTCCAAACTCAGCGTGGGAAAACTTCCTTGGCCTAATGAGCCCCCCACTTCATGAAGGTGCCATCATGGACACATACTCCAGCCTCAGCCAACGTCTGATCCTCAGCCTGACTTCAGATGCAGGAGATTTTGATTCAGCCTCTGCAGAGTGGGCCTGCTCTGCCCTTGGCTCCAATCCTCACACTAGCTTGTGTTTTCAGACTTCCGTCCTCACACTCCTGGCACACAAACCCTCCCTACTAGGAATTCTGGGGCCACAATGAAGCACTGTGCCTGCCTCCCAGGAGAAAAACATTGTCTATGGCGCTGCCCAGAAACCACAAATGAGGATCAAACTGCTTGGCCCTCGGCAACACCCCAATTGCATAGGCTACCTTAAACAGTGATGCTCTGTCGCAAATAGCCTGAGCCCAGACCTTCCAACAGACACCGACACAGCTGGCTGCACACTCAGCACATTGGACCCGCCACTGCCTTAGGCCACCATCCATTCCCAACCTGGGTTTTCAGTCATCGGAACCTAGACCTTATCTCCAATCCCTGCACAGGGGGGAACCTGATGCACAAGTCAGAACCCCTCCTTCCCCATGGCAAGAAACCTTGCTGCTGGCAGTGAGTCAAACCTTCAGTGTAGGAGAAAACGGCATGGCCCATGAGGCCACGCCCAAGCGTGAGGGCCGCCTTGGGCACAAACACACATTGTGACCCTCAGCGTGAGTACCTTATTCAAGTAACGCCTCTTAGTGACTGGACCAAGAGCCCGCATATGTGGCTTGCCATGCCCATAGGCACCCAGGACTAACTAGATGGTGTGTATTCCAGTTGAGGGAACCCACTGCTGTGCTCTAGAGTCCCTCTCCTGGGGGGTCCCCTGTGGCAGAAAACAGTACTCTTCATTCCCACAGAATGAACACAAACACTTGGGAGCTTGGACAATCCCCCGAGAGGAAGGCTCTTCCTCGGCCTCTGAGACAACCCCTACCCTGACCGGACACTGTAAACGCAACACCCAGAGACAAAATCCTGAGTGACTGCCTCCCACTTGCCCTACTTTGATTTCCAGAGGATCTCCCCTCACGGACTAGAGATCAGGCCTGCCATTACATTGGCCCTTGGCTGAGCCAAGTTTGCTTTTTCAGACATCTTTCCCCACAGCCCTGGCAAACACAGCCTCTAGGCTGGGTCCTCTGGAGCCATACCACAGGACCGTGCCTGCTCTCTCCTGGGAAACTGTGTCCATTCCTTTGGCCACACACCTCCAGAATATGAGAAACCTCAAGGCCTCCGAGGACATCCCACTACTGGGAGCCTCACTGGACTCACAGGGGCATTCGGACACAAGCTGAGCAGTTACATCCATGAATGCATGCACACAGATGTCAACAGAGACAGAAGGTTGAGCCGGACAGGCCTATAGGCCGTAGTCTCAACTCTTGCTTTGGTTTCCAGGTGTCACTCCTCAGAGGCTTTGGTTCGAAGAACAGGGTATGGGGCTTTCCTGAGGCACGGAACAGAACACCTCTCGTCTCCACATGGGAAGTTTCCTTGTTGGAGCCGTGTCAAACATCTCATGTTGGAGAATCCTGCAGAGTCCCTGAGCCACCTCCACATTCCAAGGTCTCCCAGGCCACCAAGCCACAGTAGGACTCATCTTCAGGAGATACCATTTCAACTATCCCCTCTGGGTAGCTCACCCAGGAGCCCACAGATTGAGCCTGCCTTGTCCTGACTAAAGAGTGGGAATATGAGGTGGCGTTCCCAGGCATCCAGCTTAGACACCTGCTCTCGAGTCTTTCCATATGGGGCCTCTTGGAACCATCCAATAGGACTCGACTGTCGTGCAGAAGGTAACCTTCAGTTTTGGAGCACTTCACAAATCCCATCGTAGGCAAAACTTTCTGGCCTCATGAAGCCCCCACACCCTTCAGGAAGAGGCCATGCTGGAGAAGAACTCTAGCCTGAGGCACGTCTCATAGTTGACATGACCTCAGTGCAGGAGATCTCGATTCAGCCTCTGCAGAGTGGGCCTGCCGTGCCCTCGGTCCCAAACCTCACGCTAGCCTGTGTTTTCAGACTTCCTTCCTCACACTCCTGGCAAACAAGCCCTCCGGACTAGGAACTCCGGAACCAAAACCCAGCCCAGTGTCTGCCCAACAGAAGAAAAACGTTTCCCTGTGGGGCTCTCCAGAAAACCCAGATGAGGATCAACCTGCTCGGGCCTCGACGGTACCCGAACTGGATAGGCTGCTCTGGGCACTCATGCTCTGCCTGACACAGCCTGAAGCCAGACGTCCAGACAGACAAGGAGACAGCTGGCCGCTCACCCAGCACTTTGGACACGCCATGGTCTTATGCCGTCACCTCATCCTAACCTTGGTTTTCAGATATCTGAACCTAGACATTATATCAATTCTCCACACAGCTGGGTATAGCAAGCACAAAACAGAACTCCTCCTTCCCCATGGCTGTCAAGCTTGCTCTTGGCATGGAGTCACACTTTCAGGGTGGGAGAAACCTTCATGGCCCCTGATGCCACGCCCAAACTTGAGTGCTGCTTGGGCACAAATTCACACTGTGACCCTCAGCATGAGCCCCATGTCAAAGAAAGGCCTGTCAGGGCCTGGACCAACAGCCCACATATGGGGCTTGCCAAACCCCTATGCACCCAATCTTCACCACGGTTTGAATTTTCCAGTCGCCCCGCCCATACCTGGAGCTCTGCTCTGGATTCCCTTTCTTGGAGAGACCCATGAGCCAGACAACACGACTCCACCCTTCCCACAAAATGACCCCAAACTCTTGGGAGCTGGGACAAATCCCCAGAGAGGGATACTCGTCCACATTACCTGAGGCCACCGCTCCAATCCACGGCTATCCCGGACACAACATCCAGAGACAAAAGCCTGAAGGAACGCCTCCCACTCGCCCTTGTTTCAGAGGCCCAGGAGCTCCCTCTCGGGCTGTACATCAGGCCTGCCATACCCTAGGCGCCACTCATAAGCTGAGTTTGTGTATTCAGACTTCTGTGCCCACATCCTGGACCCTCACAACCTCCAGGCTAGAGCCTCTGGACCAAAAAGCGAAAGATTGTGCCTGCCTTCTCCAAGGAAAGTGGGCCCAATCCATTGACCACAACCCTACAGGTTAGGGAAAAGCTCCAAGGTCCCTGAGGCTATCAATAGTATAGGCCACCCTGGACTTAGAGGGGCTCTCTGACACCAGCGGAGCACCTATCTCCACTTAGACTCTCAGACACTGTCCCCACAGACAGAAGGTTGAAATGGACCGGCCCCCAGGCCCTAATCTAAACCTTAGCTTTGGTTTCCATGTTTCCGTTCTCAGAGGACTGTTTTCGTAGACCAGCACATGGGGCTTTTCTGAGGCACCAAACCAAACATCTCTCATCTCCACATGGGCAGCTTTCTTACTGGGATGTATCAAACACTTCAGGTAGGAGAGTTCCGCAGGGCCACTGAACAACCAGCACATTCCAAGGTCTCCATGGACCCAAACGCACATTATGAGGCATCCTCAGGAGAGGCCATTTCAACTCAGCCCCCTGGGTCGCGTGTTCCAGAGGCAGCAGATCAAACATATCTTGTCGCTAATAGCCAATGGGAATGCGAGGCATGCTGTACAGGGATCCATCCTTCGAACCCTGCTCTCCAGTCCTTCCATATGGTATGTCCTGGAGCCATGCAACAGGACTCGAATGTCCCGCAGAAGGAAACCTTGTGGTTTGGGGCAACCTCCAAACTCAGCGTGGGAAAACTTCCTTGGCCTCATGAGGCCCCCACTTCATGAAGGTGCCATCATGGACACATACTCCAGCCTCAGCCAACGTTTGATCCTCAGCCTGACTTCAGATGCAGGAGATTTTGATTCAGCCTCTGCAGAGTGGGCCTGCTCTGCCCTTGGCTCCAATCCTCACACTAGCTTGTGTTTTCAGACTTCCGTCCTCACACTCCTGGCCCACAAACCCTCCCTACAGGGAATTCTGTGGCCACAATGAAGCACTGTGCCTGCCTCCCAGGAGAAAAACATTGTCTATGGCGCTGCCCAGAAACCCCAAATGAGGATCAAACTGCTTGGCCCTCGGCAACACCCCAATTGCATAAGTTCCTTAAACAGTGATGCTCTGTCGCAAATAGCCTGAGCCCAGACCTTCCAACAGACACCGACACAGCTGGCTGCACACCCAGCACATTGGACCCGCCACTGCCTTAGGCCACCATCCATTCCCAACCTGGGTTTTCAGTCATCGGATCCTAGACCTTATCTCCAATCCCTGCACAGTGGGGAACCTGATGCACAAGTCAGAACCCCTCCTTCCCCCTGGCAAGAAACCTTGCTGCTGGCAGTGAGTCAAACCTTCAGTGTAGGAGAAAACGGCATGGCCCATGAGGCCACGCCCAAGCCTGAGGGCTGCCTTGGGCACAAACACACATTGTGACCCTCAGCGTGAGTACCTTATTCAAGTAACGCCTCTCAGTGACTGGACCAGGAGCCCGCATATGTGGCTTGCCATGCCCAAAGGCACCCAGGACTAACTAGATGGTGTGTATTCCAGTTGAGGGAACCCACTGCTGTGCTCTAGAGTCCCTCTCCTGGGGGGTCCCCTGTGGCAGAACACAGTACTCTTTATTCCCACAGAATGAACACAAACACTTGGGAGCTTGGACAATCCCCCGAGAGGAAGGCTCTTCCTCGGCCTCTGAGACAACCCCTACCCTGACCGGACACTGTAAACGCAACACCCAGAGACAAAATCCTGAGTGACTGCCTCCCACTTGCCCTACTTTGATTTCCAGAGGATCTCCCCTCACGGACTAGAGATCAGGCCTGCCATTACATTGGCCCCTAGCTGAGCCAAGTTTGCTTTTTCAGACATCTGTCCCCACAGCCCTGGCATACACAGCCTCTAGGCTGGGTCCTCTTGAGCCATACTACAGGACCGTGCCTGCTCTCTCCTGGGAAACTGTGTCCATTCCTTTGGCCACACACCTCCAGAATATGCGAAACCTCAAGGCCTCCGAGGACATCCCACTACTGGGAGCCTCACTGGACTCACAGGGGCATTCGGACACAAGCTGAGCAGTTACATCCATGAATGCATGCACACAGATGTCAACAGATATAGAAGGTTGAGCCGGACAGGCCTTTAGGCCGTAGTCTCAACTCTTGCTTTGGTTTCCAGGTGTCACTCCTCAGAGGCTTTGGTTCGAAGAACAGGGTATGGGGCTTTCCTGAGGCACGGAACAGAACTCCTCTCAACTCCACATGGGAAGTTTCCTTGTTGGATCCGTGTCAAACACCTCATGTTGGAGAATCCTGCAGAGTCCCTGAGCCACCTCCACATTCCAAGGTCTCCCAGGCCACCAAGCCACAGTAGGACTCATCTTCAGGAGAGTCCATTTCAACTCTCCCCTCTGGGTAGCTCACCCAGGAGCCCGCAGATTTAGCCTGCCTTGTCCTGACTAAAGAGTGGGAATATGAGGTGGCGTTCCCAGGCATCCATGCTTAGACACCTGCTCTCGAGTCTTTCCATATGGGGCCTCTTGGAACCATCCAATAGGACTCGACTGTCGTGCAGAAGGTAACCTTCAGTTTTGGAGCAGTTCACAAATCCCATCGTAGGCAAAACTTTCTGGCCTCATGAAGCCCCCACACCCTTCAGGAAGAGGCCATGCTGGACAAGAACTCTAGCCTGAGGCACGTCTCATAGTTGACATGACCTCAGTGCAGGAGATCTCGATTCAGCCTCTGCAGAGTGGGCCTGCCGTGCCCTCGGTCCCAAACCTCACGCTAGCTTGTGTTTTCAGACTTCCTTCCTCACACTCCTGGTAAACAAGCCCTCCGGACTAGGAACTCCGGAACCAAAACCCAGCCCAGTGTCTGCCCACGGAAGAAAAACTTTTCCCTGTGGGGCTCTCCAGAAAACCCAGATGAGGATCAACCTGCTCGGGCCTCGACGGTACCCGAACTGCATAGGCTGCTCTGGGCACTCATGCTCTGCCTGATACAGCCTGAAGCCAGACGTCCAGACAGACAAGGAGACAGCTGGCCGCACACCCAGCACTTCGGACACCTCATGGTCTTATGCCGTCACCTCATCCTAACCATGGTTTTCAGATATCTGAACCTAGACATTATATCAATTCTCCACACAGCTGGGTATAGCTAGCACAAAACAGAACTCCTCTTTCCCCATGGCTGTCAAGCTTGCTCTTGGCATGGAGTCACACCTTCAGGGTGGGAGAAATCTTCATGGCCCCTGATGCCACGCCCAAACTTGAGTGCTGCTTGGGCACAAATTCACACTGTGATCCTCAGCATGAGCCCCATGTCAAAGAAAGGCCTGTCAGGGCCTGGACCAACAGCCCACATATGGGGCTTGCCAAGCCCCTATGCACCCCATCCTCACCACGGTTTGAATTTTCCAGTCGCCCCGCCCGTACCTGGATCTCTGCTCTGGAATCCCTTTTTTGGAGAGACCCATGAGCCAGACAACATGACTCCACCCTTCCCACAAAATGACCCCAAACTCTTGGGAGCTGGGACAAATCCCCAGAGGGGGATACTCGTCCACAGTACCTGAGGCCACCGCTCCAATCCACGGCTATCCCGGACACAACATCCTGAGACAAAAGCCTGAAGGAACGCCTCCCACTCGCCCTTGTTTCAGAGGCCCAGGAGCTCCCTCTCGGGCTGTACATCCGGCCTGCCATACCCTAAGCGCCACTCATAAGATGAGTTTGTGTATTCAGACTTCTGTGCCCACATCCTGGACCCACACAACATCCAGGCTAGGGCCTCTGGACCAAACAGCGAAAGATTGTGCCTGCCCTCTCCAAGGAAAGTGTGCCCAATCCATTGACCACAACCCTACAGGTTAGGGAAAAGCTCCAAGGTCCCTGAGGCCATCAATAGTATAGGCCACCCTGGACAAAGAGGGGCTCTCTGACACCAGCGGAGCAACTATCTCCACTTAGACTCTCAGACAGTGTCCCCAGAGACAGAAGGTTGAAATGGACAGGCCCCCAGGCCCTAATCTGAACCTTAGCTTTGGTTTCCATGTTTCCGTTCTCAGAGGACTGTTTTTGTAGACCAGCACATGGGGCTTTTCTGAGGCACCAAGCCAAACCTCTCTCATCTCCACATGGGCAGCTTTCTTACTGGGATGTATCAAACACTTCAGGTAGGAGAATTCCGCAGGGCCACTGAACAACCCGCACATGCCAAAGTCTCCATGGACCCAAACGCACATTATGACGCATCCTCAGGAGAGGCCATTTCATCTCAGCCCCCTGGGTCGCGTGTTCCAGAGGCAGCAGATCAAACATATCTTGTCGCTAATAGCCAATGGGAATGCGAGGCATGCAGTACAGGGATCCATCCTTCGAAACCTGCTCTCCAGTCCTTCCATATGGTATGTCCTGGAGCCATGCAACAGGACTCGAATGTCCCGCAGAAGGAAACCTTGTGGTTTGGGGCAACCTCCAAACTCAGCGTGGGAAAACTTCCTTGGCCTCATGAGGCCCCCACTTCATGAAGGTGCCATCATGGACACATACTCCAGCCTCAGCCAACGTCTGATCCTCAGCCTGACTTCAGATGCAGGAGATTTTGATTCAGCCTCTGCAGAGTGGGCCTGCTCTGCCCTTGGCTCCAATCCTCACACTAGCTTGTGTTTTCAGACTTCCGCCCTCACACTTTTGACCCACAAGCCCTCCCTACTGGGAATTCTGGGGCCACAATGAAGCACTGTGCCTGCCTCCCAGGAGAAAAACATTGTCTATGGCGCTGCCCTGAAACCACATATGAGGATCAAACTGCTTGGCCCTCGGCAACACCCCAATTGCATAGGCTACCTTAAACAGTGATGCTCTGTCGCAAATAGCCTGAGCCCAGACCTTCCAACAGACACCGACACAGCTGGCTGCACACCCAGCACATTGGACCCGCCACTGCCTTAGGCCACCATCCATTCCCAACCTGGGTTTTCAGTCATCGGAACCTAGACCTTATCTCCAATCCCTGCACTGGGGGGAACCTGATGCACAAGTCAGAACCCCTCCTTCCCCCTGGCAAGAAACCTTGCTGCTGGCAATGAGTCAAACCTTCAGTGTAGGAGAAAACGGCATGGCCCATGAGGCCACGCCCAAGCGTGAGGGCCGCCTTGGGCACAAACACACATTGTGACCCTCAGCGTGAGTACCTTATTCAAGTAACGCCTCTCAGTGACTGGACCAGGAGCCCGCATATGTGGCTTGCCATTCCCAAAGGCACCCAGGACTAACTAGATGGTGTGTATTCCAGTTGAGGGAACCCACTGCTGTGCTCTAGAGTCCCTCTCCTGGGGGGTCCCCTGTGGCAGAACACAGTACTCTTCATTCCCACAAAATGAACACAAACACTTGGGAGCTTGGACAATCCCCCGAGAGGAAGGCTCTTCCTCGGCCTCTGAGACAACCCCTACCCTGACCGGACACTGTAAACGCAACACCCAGAGACAAAATCCTGAGTGACTGCCTCCCACTTGCCCTACTTTGATTTCCAGAGGATCTCCCCTCACGCACTAGAGATCAAGCCTGCCATTACATTGGCCCCTAGCTGAGCCAAGTTTGCTTTTTCAGACATCTGTCCCCACAGCCCTGGCATACACAGCCTCTAGGCTGGGTCCTCTTGAGCCATACTACAGGACCGTGCCTGCTCTCTCCTGGGAAACTGTGTCCATTCCTTTGGCCACACACCTCCAGAATATGCGAAACCTCAAGGCCTCCGAGGACATCCCACTACTGGGAGCCTCACTGGACTCACAGGGGCATTCGGACACAAGCTGAGCAGTTACATCCATGAATGCATGCACACAGATGTCAACAGATATAGAGGTTGAGCCGGACAGGCCTTTAGGCCGTAGTCTCAACTCTTGCTTTGGTTTCCAGGTGTCACTCCTCAGAGGCTTTGGTTCGAAGAACAGGGTATGGGGCTTTCCTGAGGCACGGAACAGAACTCCTCTCAACTCCACATGGGAAGTTTCCTTGTTGGATCCGTGTCAAACACCTCATGTTGGAGAATCCTGCAGAGTCCCTGAGCCACCTCCACATTCCAAGGTCTCCCAGGCCACCAAGCCACAGTAGGACTCATCTTCAGGAGAGTCCATTTCAACTCTCCCCTCTGGGTAGCTCACCCAGGAGCCCGCAGATTTAGCCTGCCTTGTCCTGACTAAAGAGTGGGAATATGAGGTGGCGTTCCCAGGCATCCATGCTTAGACACCTGCTCTCGAGTCTTTCCATATGGGGCCTCTTGGAACCATCCAATAGGACTCGACTGTCGTGCAGAAGGTAACCTTCAGTTTTGGAGCAGTTCACAAATCCCATCGTAGGCAAAACTTTCTGGCCTCATGAAGCCCCCACACCCTTCAGGAAGAGGCCATGCTGGACAAGAACTCTAGCCTGAGGCACGTCTCATAGTTGACATGACCTCAGTGCAGGAGATCTCGATTCAGCCTCTGCAGAGTGGGCCTGCCGTGCCCTCGGTCCCAAACCTCACGCTAGCCTGTGTTTTCAGACTTCCTTCCTCACACTCCTGGCAAACAAGCCCTCCGGACTAGGAACTCCGGAACCAAAACCCAGCCCAGTGTCTGCCCACGGAAGAAAAACTTTTCCCTGTGGGGCTCTCCAGAAAACCCAGATGAGGATCAACCTGCTCGGGCCTCGACGGTACCCGAACTGGATAGGCTGCTCTGGGCACTCATGCTCTGCCTGATACAGCCTGAAGCCAGACGTCCAGACAGACAAGGAGACAGCTGGCCGCACACCCAGCACTTCGGACACCTCATGGTCTTATGCCGTCACCTCATCCTAACCATGGTTTTCAGATATCTGAACCTAGACATTATATCAATTCTCCACACAGCTGGGTATAGCAAGCACAAAACAGAACTCCTCTTTCCCCATGGCTGTCAAGCTTGCTCTTGGCATGGAGTCACACCTTCAGGGTGGGAGAAATCTTCATGGCCCCTGATGCCACGCCCAAACTTGAGTGCTGCTTGGGCACAAATTCACACTGTGATCCTCAGCATGAGCCCCATGTCAAAGAAAGGCCTGTCAGGGCCTGGACCAACAGCCCACATATGGGGCTTGCCAAGCCCCTATGCACCCCATCCTCACCACGGTTTGAATTTTCCAGTCGCCCCGCCCGTACCTGGATCTCTGCTCTGGAATCCCTTTTTTGGAGAGACCCATGAGCCAGATAACACGACACCACCCTATCCACAAAATGACCCCAAACTCTTGGGAGCTGGGACAAATCCCCAGAGAGGGATACTCGTCCACAGTACCTGAGGCCACCGCTCCAATCCACGGCTATCCCGGACACAACATCCAGAGACAAAAGTCTGAAGGAACGCCTCCCACTCGCCCTTGTTTCAGAGGCCCAGGAGCTCCCTCTCGGGCTGTACATCCGGCCTGCCATACCCTAAGCGCCACTCATAAGATGAGTTTGTGTATTCAGACTTCTGTGCCCACATCCTGGACCCACACAACATCCAGGCTAGGGCCTCTGGACCAAACAGCGAAAGATTGTGCCTGCCCTCTCCAAGGAAAGTGTGCCCAATCCATTGACCACAACCCTACAGGTTAGGGAAAAGCTCCAAGGTCCCTGAGGCCATCAATAGTATAGGCCACCCTGGACTAAGAGGGGCTCTCTGACACCATCGGAGCAACTATCTCCACTTAGACTCTCAGACAGTGTCCCCAGAGACAGAAGGTTGAAATGGACAGGCCCCCAGGCCCTAATCTGAACCTTAGCTTTGGTTTCCATGTTTCCGTTCTCAGAGGACTGTTTTTGTAGACCAGCACATGGGGCTTTTCTGAGGCACCAAGCCAAACCTCTCTCATCTCCACATGGGCAGCTTTCTTACTGGGATGTATCAAACACTTCAGGTAGGAGAATTCCGCAGGGCCACTGAACAACCCGCACATGCCAAAGTCTCCATGGACCGAAACGCACATTATGACGCATCCTCAGGAGAGGCCATTTCATCTCAGCCCCCTGGGTCGCGTGTTCCAGAGGCAGCAGATCAAACATACCTTGTCGCTAATAGCCAATGGGAATGCGAGGCATGCAGTACAGGGATCCATCCTTCGAACCCTGCTCTCCAGTCCTTCCATATGGTATGTCCTGGAGCCATGCAACAGGACTCGAATGTCCCGCAGAAGGAAACCTTGTGGTTTGGGGCAACCTCCAAACTCAGCGTGGGAAAACTTCCTTGGCCTCATGAGGCCCCCACTTCATGAAGGTGCCATCATGGACACATACTCCAGCCTCAGCCAACGTCTGATCCTCAGCCTGACTTCAGATGCAGGAGATTTTGATTCAGCCTCTGCAGAGTGGGCCTGCTCTGCCCTTGGCTCCAATCCTCACACTAGCTTGTGTTTTCAGACTTCCGCCCTCACACTTTTGACCCACAAGCCCTCCCTACTGGGAATTCTGGGGCCACAATGAAGCACTGTGCCTGCCTCCTAGGAGAAAAACATTGTCTATGGCGCTGCCCTGAAACCACAAATGAGGATCAAACTGCTTGGCCCTCGGCAACACCCCAATTGCATAGGCTACCTTAAACAGTGATGCTCTGTCGCAAATAGCCTGAGCCCAGACCTTCCAACAGACACCGACACAGCTGGCTGCACACCCAGCACATTGGACCCGCCACTGCCTTAGGCCACCATCCATTCCCAACCTGGGTTTTCAGTCATCGGAACCTAGACCTTACCTCCAATCCCTGCACAGGGGGGAACCTGATGCACAAGTCAGAACCCCTCCTTCCCCATGGCAAGAAACCTTGCTGCTGGCAGTGAGTCAAACCTTCAGTGTAGGAGAAAACGGCATGGCCCATGAGGCCACGCCCAAGCGTGAGGGCCGCCTTGGGCACAAACACACATTGTGACCCTCAGCGTGAGTACCTTATTCAAGTAACGCCTCTCAGTGACTGGACCAGGAGCCCGCATATGTGGCTTGCCATGCCCAAAGGCACCCAGGACTAACTAGATGGTGTGTATTCCAGTTGAGGGAACCCACTGCTGTGCTCTAGAGTCCCTCTCCTGCGGGGTCCCCTGTGGCAGAACACAGTACTCTTCATTCCCACAGAATGAACACAAACACTTGGGAGCTTGGACAATCCCCCGAGAGGAAGGCTCTTCCTCGGCCTCTGAGACAACCCCTACCCTGACCGGACACTGTAAACGCAACACCCAGAGACAAAATCCTGAGTGACTGCCTCCCACTTGCCCTACTTTGATTTCCAGAGGATCTCCCCTCACGGACTAGAGATCAGGCCTGCCATTACATTGGCCCCTAGCTGAGCCAAGTTTGCTTTTTCAGACATCTGTCCCCACAGCCCTGGCATTCACAGCCTCTAGGCTGGGTCCTCTTGAGCCATACTACAGGACCGTGCCTGCTCTCTCCTGGGAAACTGTGTCCATTCCTTTGGCCACACACCTCCAGAATATGAGAAACCTCAAGGCCTCCGAGGACATCCCACTACTGGGAGCCTCACTGGACTCACAGGGGCATTCGGACACAAGCTGAGCAGTTACATCCATGAATGCATGCACACAGATGTCAACAGATATAGAGGTTGAGCCGGACAGGCCTTTAGGCCGTAGTCTCAACTCTTGCTTTGGTTTCCAGGTGTCACTCCTCAGAGGCTTTGGTTCGAAGAACAGGGTATGGGGCTTTCCTGAGGCACGGAACAGAACTCCTCTCAACTCCACATGGGAAGTTTCCTTGTTGGAGCCGTGTCAAACACCTCATGTTGGAGAATCCTGCAGAGTCCCTGAGCCACCTCCACATTCCAAGGTCTCCCAGGCCACCAAGCCACAGTAGGACTCATCTTCAGGAGAGTCCATTTCAACTCTCCCCTCTGGGTAGCTCACCCAGGAGCCCGCAGATTTAGCCTGCCTTGTCCTGACTAAAGAGTGGGAATATGAGGTGGCGTTCCCAGGCATCCATGCTTAGACACCTGCTCTCGAGTCTTTCCATATGGGGCCTCTTGGAACCATCCAATAGGACTCGACTGTCGTGCAGAAGGTAACCTTCTGTTTTGGAGCACTTCACAAATCCCATCGTAGGCAAAACTTTCTGGCCTCATGAAGCCCCCACACCCTTCAGGAAGAGGCCATGCTGGACAAGAACTCTAGCCTGAGGCACGTCTCATAGTTGACATGACCTCAGTGCAGGAGATCTCGATTCAGCCTCTGCAGAGTGGGCCTGCCGTGCCCTCGGTCCCAAACCTCACGCTAGCTTGTGTTTTCAGACTTCCTTCCTCACACTCCTGGCAAACAAGCCCTCCGGACTAGGAACTCCGGAACCAAAACCCAGCCCAGTGTCTGCCCACGGAAGAAAAACTTTTCCCTGTGGGGCTCTCCAGAAAACCCAGATGAGGATCAACCTGCTCGGGCCTCGACGGTACCCGAACTGGATAGGCTGCTCTGGGCACTCATGCTCTGCTTGATACAGCCTGAAGCCAGACGTCCAGACAGACAAGGAGACAGCTGGCCGCACACCCAGCACTTCGGACACCTCATGGTCTTATGCCGTCACCTCATCCTAACCATGGTTTTCAGATATCTGAACCTAGACATTATATCAATTCTCTACACAGCTGGGTATAGCAAGCACAAAACAGAACTCCTCTTTCCCCATGGCTGTCAAGCTTGCTCTTGGCATGGAGTCACACCTTCAGGGTGGGAGAAATCTTCATGGCCCCTGATGCCACGCCCAAACTTGAGTGCTGCTTGGGCACAAATTCACACTGTGACCCTCAGCATGAGCCCCATGTCAAAGAAAGGCCTGTCAGGGCCTGGACCAAGAGCCCACATATAGGGCTTGCCAAGCCCCTATGCACCCAATCCTCACCACGGTTTGAATTTTCCAGTCGCCCCGCTCATACCTGGAGCTCTGCTCTGGAATCCCTTTCTTGGAGAGACCCATGAGCCAGACAACATGACTCCACCCTTCCCACAAAATGACCCCAAACTCTTGGGAGCTGGGACAAATCCCCAGAGAGGGATACTCGTCCACAGTACCTGAGGCCTCCGCTCCAATCCACGGCTATCCTGGACACAACATCCAGAGACAAAAGGCTGAAGGAACGCCTCCCACTCGCCCTTGTTTCAGAGGCCCAGAAGCTCCCTCTCGGGCTGTACATCCGGCCTGCCCTACCCTAGGCGCCACTCATAAGCTGAGTTTGTGTATTCAGACTTCTGTGCCCACAGCCTGGACCCACACAACATCCAGGCTAGGGCCTCTGGACCAAACAGCGAAAGATTGTGCCTGCCCTCTCCAAGGAAAGTGTGCCCAATCCATTGACCACAACCCTACAGGTTAGGGAAAAGCTCCAAGGTCCCTGAGGCTATCAATAGTATAGGCCCCCCTGGACTAAGAGGGGCTCTCTGACACCAGCGTAGCAACTATCTCCACTTAGACTCTCAGACAGTGTCCCCAGAGACAGAAGGTTGAAATGGACAGGCCCCCAGGCCCTAATCTAAACCTTTGCTTTGGTTTCCATGTTTCCGTTCTCAGAGGACTGTTTTCGTAGACCAGCACATGGGGCTTTTCTGAGGCACCAAACCAAACATCTCTCATCTCCACATGGGCAGCTTTCTTACTGGGATGTATCAAACACTTCAGGTAGGAGAGTTCCGCAGGGCCACTGAACAACCAGCACTTTCCAAGGTCTCCATGGACCCAAACGCACATTATGACGCATTCTCAGGAGAGGCCATTTCATCTCAGCCCCCTGGGTCGCGTGTTCCAGAGGCATCAGATCAAACATATCTTGTCGCTAATACCCAATGGGAATGCGAGGCATGCTGTACAGGGATCCATCCTTCGAAACCTGCTCTCCAGTCCTTCCATATGGTATGTCCTGGAGCCATGCAACAGGACTCGAATGTCCCGCAGAAGGAAACCTTGTGGTTTGGGGCAACCTCCAAACTCAGCGTGGGAAAAATTCCTTGGCCTCATGAGGGCCCCACTTCATGAAGGTGCCATCATGGACACATACTCCAGCCTCAGCCAACGTCTGATCCTCAGCCTGACTTCAGATGCAGGAGATTTTGATTCAGCCTCTGCAGAGTGGGCCTGCTCTGCCCTTGGCTCCAATCCTTACACTAGCTTGTGTTTTCAGACTTCCGTCCTCACACTCCTGGACCACAAACCCTCCCTACTGGGAATTATGGGGCCACAATGAAGCACTGTGCCTGCCTCCCAGGAGAAAAACATTGTCTATGGCGCTGCCCAGAAACCACAAATGAGGATCAAACTGCTTGGCCCTCGGCAACACCCCAATTGCATAGGCTGCCTTAAACAGTGATGCTCTGTCGCAAATAGCCTGAGCCCAGACCTTCCAACAGACACCGACACAGCTGGCTGCACACCCAGCACATTGGACCCGCCACTGCCTTAGGCCACCATCCATTCCCAACCTGGGTTTTCAGTCATCGGAACCTAGACATTATCTCCAATCCCTGCACAGGGGGAAACCTGATGCACAAGTCAGAACCCCTCCTTACCCATGGCAAGAAACCTTGATGCTGGCAGTGAGTCAAACCTTCAGTGTAGGAGAAAACGGCATGGCCCATGAGGCCACGCCCAAGCGTGAGGGCCGCCTTGGGCACAAACACACATGTGACCCTCAGCGTGAGTACCTTATTCAAGTAACGCCTCTCAGTGACTGGACCAAGAGCCCGCATATGTGGCTTGCCATGCCCATAGGCACCCAGGACTAACTAGATGGTGTGTATTCCAGTTGAGGGAACCCACTGCTGTGCTCTAGAGTCCCTCTCCTGGGGGGTCCCCTGTGGCAGAAAACAGTACTCTTCATTCCCACAGAATGAACACAAACACTTGGGAGCTTGGACAATCCCCCGAGAGGAAGGCTCTTCCTCGGCCTCTGAGACAACCCCTACCCTGACCGGACACTGTAAACGCAACACCCAGAGACAAAATCCTGAGTGACTGCCTCCCACTTGCCCTACTTTGATTTCCAGAGGATCTCCCCTAACGGACTAGAGATCAGGCCTGCCATTACATTGGCCCCTAGCTGAGCCAAGTTTGCTTTTTCAGACATCTGTCCCCACAGTCCTGGCAAACACAGCCTCTAGGCTGGGTCCTCTGGAGCCATACCACAGGACCGTGCCTGCTCTCTCCTGGGAAACTGTGTCCATTCCTTTGGCCACACACCTCCAGAATATGCGAAACCTCAAGGCCTCCGAGGACATCCCACTACTGGGAGCCTCACTGGACTCACAGGGGCATTCCGACACAAGCTGAGCAGCTACATCCATGAATGCATGCACACAGATGTCAACAGAGATAGAAGGTTGAGCCGGACAGGCCTTTAGGCCGTAGTCTCAACTCTTGCTTTGGTTTCCAGGTGTCACTCCTCAGAGGCTTTGGTTCGAAGAACAGGGTATGGGGCTTTCCTGAGGCACGGAACAGAACTCCTCTCGTCTCCACATGGGAAGTTTCCTTGTTGGAGCCGTGTCAAACACCTCATGTTGGAGAATCCTGCAGAGTCCCTGAGCCACCTCCACATTCCAAGGTCTCCCAGGCCACCAAGCCACAGTAGGACTCATCTTCAGGAGAGTCCATTTCAACTCTCCCCTCTGGGTAGCTCACCCAGGAGCCCGCAGATTGAGCCTGCCTTGTCCTGACTAAATAGTGGGAATATGAGGTGGCGTTCCCAGGCATCCATGCTTAGACACCTGCTCTCGAGTCTTTCCATATGGGGCCTCTTGGAACCATCCAATAGGACTCGACTGTCGTGCAGAAGGTAACCTTCAGTTTTGGAGCAGTTCACAAATCCCATCGTAGTCAAAACTTTCTGGCCTCATGAAGCCACCACACCCTTCAGGAAGAGGCCATGCTGGACAAGAACTCTAGCCTGAGGCACGTCTCATAGTTGACATGACCTCAGTGCAGGAGATCTCGATTCAGCCTCTGCAGAGTGGGCCTGCCGTGTCCTCGGTCCCAAACCTCACGCTAGCTTGTGTTTTCAGACTTCCTTCCTCAAACTCCTGGCAAACAAGCCCTCCGGACTAGGAACTCCGGAACCAAAACCCAGCCCAGTGTCTGCCCAATGGAAGAAAAACGTTTCCCTGTGGGGCTCTCCAGAAAACCAAGATGAGGATCAACCTGCTCGGGCCTCGACGGTACCCGAACTGGATAGGCTGCTCTGGGCACTCATGCTCTGCCTGACACAGCCTGAAGCCAGACGTCCAGACAGACAAGGAGACAGCTGGAAACGGAAACATGGAAACCAAAGCTAAGGTTCAGATTAGGGCCTGGGGGCCTGTCCATTTCAACCTTCTGTCTCTGGGGACACTGTCTGAGAGTCTAAGTGGAGATAGTTGCTCCGCTGGTGTCAGAGAGCCCCTCTTAGTCCAGGGTGGCCTATCCTATTGATGGCCTCAGGGACCTTGGAGCTTTTCCCTAACCTGTAGGGTTGTGGTCAATGGATTGGGCACACTTTCCTTGGAGAGGGCAGGCACAATCTTTCGCTGTTTGGTCCAGAGGCCCTAGCCTGGATGTTGTGTGGGTCCAGGCTGTGGGCACAGAAGTCGGAATACACAATCTCAGCTTATGAGTGGCGCCTAGGGTATGGCAGGGCGGATGTACAGCCCGAGAGGGAGCTCCTGGGCCTCTGAAACAAGGGCGAGTGGGAGGCGTTCCTTCAGGCTTTTGTCTCTGGATGTTGTGTCCGGGATAGCCGTGGATTGGAGCGGTGGCCTCAGGTACTGTGGACGAGTATCCCTCTCTGGGGATTTGTCCCAGCTCCCAAGAGTTTGGGGTCATTATGTGGGAAGGGTGGAGTCGTGTTGTCTGGCTCATGGGTCTCTCCAAGAAAGGGATTCCAGAGCAGAGCTCCAGGTACGGGCGGGGCGACTGGAAAATTCAAACCGTGGTGAGGATTGGGTGCATAGGGGCTTGGCAAGCCCCATATGTGGGCTCTTGGTCCAGGCCCTGACAGGCCTTTCTTTGACATGGGGCTCATGCTGAGGGTCACAGTGTGAATTTGTGCCCAAGCAGCACTCAAGTTTGGGCGTGGCATCAGGGGCCATGAAGGTTTCTCCCACCCTGAAGGTGTGACTCCATGCCAAGAGCAAGCTTGACAGCCATGGGGAAGGAGGAGTTCTGTTTTGTGCTTGCTATACCCAGCTGTGTGGAGAATTGATATAATGTCTAGGTTCAGATATCTGAAAACCAAGGTTAGGATGAGGTGACGGCATAAGACCATGGCGTGTCCGAAGTGCTGGGTGTGCGGCCAGCTGTCTCCTTGTCTGTCTGGACGTCTGGCTTCAGGCTGTGTCAGGCAGAGCATGAGTGTCCAGAGCAGCCTATCCAGTTTGGGTACCGTCGAGGCCCGAGAAGGTTGATCCTCATCTGGGTTTTCTGGAGAGCCCCACAGGGAAACGTTTTTCTTCCGTTGGGCAGACACTGGGCTGGGTTTTGGTTCCAGAGTTCCTAGTCCGGAGGGCTTGTTTGCAAGGAGTGTGAGGAAGGAAGTCGGAAAACACAAGCTAGAGTGAGGTGGGACCGAGGGCACGGCAGGTCCACTCTGCAGAGGCTGAATCGAGATCTCCTGCAATGAGGTCATGTCAACTATGAGACGTGCCTCACACTAGAGTTTTTCTCCAGCATGGCCTCTTCCTGAAGGGTGTGGGGGCTCCATGAGGCCAGAAAGTTTTGCCTACGATGGGATTTGTGAACTGCTCCAAAACTGAAGGTTACCTTATGCACGACAGTCGAGTACTATTGGATGGTTCCAAGAGGCCCCATATGGAAAGACTCGAGAGCAGGTGTCTAAGCATGGATGCCTGGGAACGCCACCTCATATTCCCACTCTTTAGTCAGGACAAGGCAGGCTCAATCTGCGGGCTCCTGGGTGAGCTACCCAGAGGGGAGAGTTGAAATGGACTCTCCTGAAGATGAGTCCTACTGTGGCGTGTTGGCCTGGGAGACCTTGGAATGTGGAGGTGGCTCAGGGACTCTGCAGGATTCTCCAACATGAGGTGTTTGACAGGGCTCCAACAAGGAAACTTCCCATGTGGAGACGAGAGGAGTTCTGTTCCGTGCCTCAGGAAAGCCCCATACCCTGTTCTTCGAACCAAAGCCTCTGAGGAGTGACACCTGGAAACCAAAGCAAGAGTTGAGACTACGGCCTAAAGGCCTGTCCGGCTCAACCTTCTATCTCTGTTGACATCTGTGTGCATGCATTCATGGATGTAGCTGCTCAGCTTGTGTCGGAATGCCCCTGTGAGTCCAGTGAGGCTCCCAGTAGTGGGATGTCCTCGGAGGCCTTGAGGTTTCTCATATTCTGGAGGTGTGTGGCCAAATGAATGGACACAGTTTCCCAGGAGAGAGCAGGCACGGTCCTGTGGTATGGCTCCAGAGGACCCAGCCTAGAGGCTGTGTTTGCCAGGGCTGTGGGGACAGATGTCTGAAAAAGCAAACTTGGCTCAGCTAGGGGCCAATGTAATGGCAGGCCTGATCTCTAGTCCGTGAGGGGAGATCCTCTGGAAATCAAAGTAGGGCAAGTGGGAGGCAGTCACTCAGGATTTTGTCTCTGGGTGTTGCGTTTACAGTGTCCGGTCAGGGTAGGGGTTGTCTCAGAGGCCGAGGAAGAGCCTTCCTCTCGGGGGATTGTTCAAGCTCCCAAGTGTTTGTGTTCATTCTGTGGGAATGAAGAGTACTGTTTTCTGCCACAGGGGACCCCCCAGGAGAGGGACTCTAGAGCACAGCAGTGGGTTCCCTCAACTGGAATACACACCATCTAGTTAGTCCTGGGTGCCTATGGGCATGGCAAGCCACATATGCGGGCTCTTGGTCCAGTCACTGAGAGGCGTTACTTGAATAAGGTACTCACGCTGAGGGTCACAATGTGTGTTTGTGCCCAAGGCGGCCCTCACGCTTGGGCGTGGCCTCATGGGCCATGCCGTTTTCTCCTACACTGAAGGTTTGACACTGCCAGCAGCAAGGTTTCTTGCCAGGGGGAAGGAGGGGTTCTGACTTGTGCATCAGGTTCCCCCCTGTGCAGGGATTGGAGATAAGGTCTAGGTTCCGATGACTGAAAACCCAGGTTGGGAATGGATGGTGGCCTAAGGCAGTGGCGGGTCCAATGTGCTGGGTGTGCAGCCAGCTATGTCGGTGTCTGTTGGAAGGTCTGGGCTCAGGCTATTTGCGACAGAGCATCACTGTTTAAGGTAGCCTATGCAATTGGGGTGTTGCCGAGGGCCAAGCAGTTTGATCCTCATTTGGGGTTTCTGGGCAGCGCCATAGACAATGTTTTTCTCCTGGGATGCAGGCACAGTGCTTCATTGTGGCCCCAGAATTCCCAGTAGGGAGGGCTTGTGGCCCAGGAGTGTGAGGACGGAAGTCTGAAAACACAAGCTAGTGTGAGGATTGGAGCCAAGGGCAGAGCAGGCCCACTCTGCAGAGGCTGAATCAAAATCTCCTGCATCTGAAGTCAGGCTGAGGATCAGACGTTGGCTGAGGCTGGAGTATGTGTCCATGATGGCACCTTCATGAAGTGGGGGCCTCATGAGGCCAAGGAAGTTTTCCCACGCTGAGTTTGGAGGTTGACCCAAACCACAAGGTTTCCTTCTGCGGGACATTCGAGTCCTGTTGCATGGCTCCAGGACATACCATATGGAAGGACTGGAGAGCAGGTTTCGAAGGATGGATCCCTGTACAGCATGCCTCGCATTCCCATTGGCTATTAGTGACAAGATATGTTTGATCTGCTGCCTCTGGAACACGCTACCCAGGGGGCTGAGATGAAATGGCCTCTCCTGAGGATGCGTCATAATGTGCGTTTGGGTCCATGGAGACCTTGGAATGTGCTGGTTGTTCAGTGGCCCTGCGGAACTCTCCTCCCTGAAGTGTTTGATACATCCCAGTAAGAAAGCTGCCCATGTGGTGATGAGAGAGGTTTGTTTTGGTGCCTCAGAAAAGCCCCATGTGCTGGTCTACGAAAACAGTCCTCTGAGAACGGAAACAAGGAAACCAAAGCTAACGTTCAGATTAGGGCCTGGGGGCCTGTCCATTTCAACCTTCTGTCTCTGGGGACACTGTCTGAGAGTCTAAGTGGAGATAGTTGCTCCGCTGGTGTCAGAGAGCCCCTCTTAGTCCAGGGGGGCCTACACTATTGATGGCCTCAGGGGCCTTGGAGCTTTTCCCTAACCTGTAGGGTTGTCGTCAATGGATTGGGCACACTTTCCTTGGAGAGGGCAGGCACAATCTTTCGCTGGGGCCCTAGAGGCCCTAGCCTGGAGGTGTGTGGGTCCAGGATGTGGGCACAGAAGTCTGAATACACAAACTCAGCTTATGAGTGGCGCCTAGGGTATGGCAGGCCGGAGGTACAGCCCGAGAGGGAGCTCTTGGGCCTCTGAAACAAGAGCGAGTGGGAGGCGTTCCAACAGGCTTTTGTCTCTGGATGTTGTGTCCGGGATAGCCGTGGATTTGAGGGGTGGCCTCAGGGACAGTGGACGAGTATCCCTCTCTGGGGATTTGTCCCAGCTCCCAAGATTGGGGTCATTTTGTGGGAAGGGTGGAGTCGTGTTGTCTGGCTCATGGGTCTCTCCAAGAAAGGGATTCCAGAGCAGAGCCACAGGTACGGGCGGGGCGACTGGAAAATTCAAAACGTGGTGAGGATTGGGTGCATAGGGGCTTGGCAAGCCCCATATGCGCGCTCTTTGTCCAAGCCCTGAGAGGCCTTTCTTTGACATGGGGCTCATGCTGAGGGTCACAGTGTGAATTTGTTCCCAATCAGCACTCACGTTTTGCGTGGCATCAGGGGCCATGAAGGTTTCTCCCACCCTGAAGGTGTTACTCCATGCCAAGAGCAAGCTTTACAGCCATGGGGAAGCAGGACTTCTGATTTGTGCTTGCGATACCCAGTTGTGTGGAGAATTGATATGATGTCTAGGTTCAGATATCTGTAAACCAAGGTTAGGAAGAGGTGAAGGCATAAGACCATGGCGTGTCCGAAGTGCTGGGTGTGCGGCCAGCTATCTCCTTGTCTGTCTGGACGTCTGGCTTCAGGCTGTGTCAGACAGAGCATGAGTGCCCAGAGCAGCCTATCCAGTTCGGCTACCGTCGAGGCCCGAGCAGTTTGATCCTCATCTGGGTTTTCTGGAGAGCCCCACAGGGAAACGTTTTTCTTCCGTTGGGCAGACACTGGGCTGGGTTTTGGTTCTGGAGTTCCTAGTCCGGAGGGCTTGTTTTCCAGGAGTGTGAGGAAGGAAGTCGGAAAACACAAGCTAGCGTGAGGTTTGGGACCGAGGGCACGGCAGGCCCACTCTGCAGAGGCTGAATCGAGATCTCCTGCACTGAGGTCATGTCAACTATGAGACGTGCCTCACGCTAGAGTTTTTGTCCAGCATGTCCTCTTCCTGAAGGGTGTGGGGGCTTCATGAAGCCAGGGAGGTTTGCCTACGATGGGATTTGTGAACTACTCCAAACCTCAAGATTTCCTTCTTCTCGACAGTCGAGTCCTATTGGATGGTTTCAGGAGGCCCCATACGGAAAGACTCGAGAGCAGGTGTCAAAGCATGGATGCCTGGGAACGCCACCTCATATTCCCACTGTTTAGTCAGGACAAGTCTTGCTCAATCTGCAGGCTCCTGGGTGAGCTATCTAGAGGGGATAGTTGAAATGGACTCTCCTGAAGATGAGTTCTACTGTGGCTTGGTGGCCTGGGAGACCTTGGAATGTGGAGGTGGCTCGGGGACTCTGCAGTGTTTTCCAAACTGAGGCGTTTGACACAGCTCCAACAAGGAAGCTTCCCATGTGGAGACGAGAGGAGTTCTGTTCCGTGCCTCAGGAAAGCCCCATATCCTGTTCTTTGAACCAAAGCCTCTGAGGAGTAACACCTGGAACCCAAAGCAAGAGTTGAGATTAGGGCCTAAGGGCCTGTCCGGCTCAACCTTCTATCTCTGTTGACATCTGTGTGCATGCCTTCGTGGATGTAGCTGCTCAGCTTGTGTCCGAATGCCCCTGTGTGTCCAGGGAGGCTCCCAGTAGTGGGATGACCTCGGGGGCCTTGAGGTTTCTCATATTCTGGAGGTGTGTGGCCAAAGGAATGGACACAGTTTCCCAGGAGAGAGCAGGCACAGTCCTGTGGTATGGCTCCAGAGGACCCAGCCTAGAGGCTGTGTTTGCCAGGGCTCTGGGGACTGATGTCTGAAAGACAAAACTTGGCTCAGGTAGGGGCCAAGGTAATGGCAGGCCTGATCTCCAGTCCGTGAGGGGAGATCTTCTGGATATAAAAGGAGGGCAAGTGGGAGGCAGTCGCTCAGGCTTTATTCTCTGGGTGTTGCGTTCACAGTGTCCGGTCAGGGTAGGGGTTGCCTCAGGGTCCGAGGAAGAGCCTTCCTCTCGGGGGATTGTCCAAGCTCCCAAGTGTTTGGGTTCATTCTGTGGGAAGTGAAGAGTACTGTTTTCTGCCACAAAGGACCTCCCAGGAGAGAGACTCTAGAGCACAGCAGTGGGTTCCCTCAACTGGAATACACACCATCTAGTTAGTCCTGGGTGACTATGTGCATGGCAAGGAATAAATGCAGGATATTCGTCCCGAACCTGACAGGCCTTTCTTTGTCATGGGGCTCATGCTAGGGTCACAGTGTGAATTTGTGCCCAAGCAGCACTCATGTTTGGGCGTGGCATCAGGGGCCATGAAGGGTTCCCCACGTGAAGGTGTGACTCCATGCGAAGAACAAGCATTACAGCCATGTGGAAAGCAGAGTTCTGATTGTGATTCCGATACTCAAACTCAGCTTTCTTTGGGGACATCGGTATGGCAGGCCCAATCTACAAACCATGAGAAGAACTCATGAAGATTTGAATATAGAGTGAGTCTGAGGCGCTTGCTCAGGCATTTGTCTCTGGAATTTGTATCAGCGATGTCCGTGGAATGTCGGGGATGCCTCATGGGCCATGGACGAATCGTCCTCTCTGAGGATTTGGCCCGATTCCCAATTGCTTTTCGTCAATCTGTGGGATGGGAGGTCTCCTTTCAGGTTTGTTACCTCAGGTGTCCCACCAAAAGAGGAATTCCAAAGCAAAGCCGTGGGGAAGACTGAAGGGACAACCCGAACTATGGTTAAAAATTGGGGCCTACGGGCATGGCAAGCACAATATGCTATCTCTTCATCCAGCCACTGAGTGGCCTTACTTGAGGACTGGGCTCAGCCTGAGGGTCACAATGTGTGTTTGTGAACAATGTGGCCCGCGAGCATGGGTGGGGCCTCATGGGCCACACTGGTTTCAATGACACTGAACCGTGGACAACATGCCAAACACAAGGTATCTTGCCATGGGGAAGGAGTTCTGATTTCTGCATCATCTTCAACCCTGGGCAGTGATTGGAGATAAGGTCTAGGTTCTGAAACCTGAAAACTGAGGTTGGGAAGAGATGACGACCTAAGGCCATGGCGGCTCGATGTGCTCAGTGTGCGGACAGCTGTCTGGGAGGGGCCAGGGGGTCCAGGATCAGGCTGTGTCAGAAAGGGCATTAGTGCCCTGGTCATCCTATGTATTTGGGGTACAGCCAAGTTCGGTGCAGGTTGATCCTCATTTGGGATGACTGGGTAGCCCCAGAGGACAAAGTTTTTCTTCTGGAGGGCCGGCAGAGTGCTGCATTGTAGTTCTGGATTGCCAAACTGAAGGACTTGTAGGCCAGTAGTCTGACGACAAAAGTCTGAGAACACAAGCTAGGCTTAGGTTTCTGGGTGAGGCCATGGCACGCACAATCTACAGACCTGAATCGAGATCTCGTGCATCTGAAGTCAGGGCGAGGATCAGACGATCGCTCAGGTAGGAGTTTCAGTCCCTGATGGCCTCTTCATAAATGGGGGGTCATCACGAGGCCATGGGGCTTTCCAACGATGGGAGTTGTGAGAAGCTCCAAACTGCAGAGAGTCTTCTGCAGGACAATTGAGACCTGTTGTTTGGCTCCAGGCCAATGATTCTGAGCAGGGTTCTAAGGATGGATGGCTGGGTAGCCCACCTCGCATTCCAATTGTCTCCTAGCAACAAGACAGGTTAGATCTCCTGGATCTGTGGGGAGCAACCGAGGATGCTGAGTTGAAATGGACACCCCTGGGGATGGGTCCTAACGTGCTTTTGTGTCTATGGAGACCTTGGAATGAAGCGGTGGCACTGGGGCCCTAAAGGGTTCTCCTAAACAGAGGCTTTGACACAGCTCCAACGTGCAAGTTTCCCATGTGTAGATGAGATGTTTTCTGATGGGTGAGTCAAGAAACAGCTATATGCTGCTTTTGAAATCCAGGCCTCTGAGGAGAGATGCCTGGACACCAAAGCAATGGATATGATTAGTGCCTAGGGGCCTGTTCTTTTCTTTTTACCTCTGGGGACATCTGCAATGGGTCTGAGTGCAGGTAGGTGCTCAGTTGGGCTCAGATTGCCCCTGTTTTTCCTGGGAAGCCACCTCTATTGAAATGGATCAGGGACTTTGGAGGTTTATCCTATTAGAAGGGTTGTGGCCATTGGAATGGGCACACACAATTCCCTTGGAGAGGGCAAGTACAGTCCTCAGTATTGTGTCCAGGGGCCTGAGCCTGTCGGTTGTGTAGGCCAGGGCTGTTTGGTCAGTTCTCTGAAAACACAAACTCGGCTTATGTTTCGGGTCATAGGTATGGCAGGACTGATCTACAGACCATGAGGAGAACACTTCGGGATTTGAAAGAAGGGCTAGTGTGAGGCTCCTGCTCAAGTTTTTGTCTCTGGATATCATGTCACTCATGGTCGTGGAATTTCTGGGTGACTTCATGGGAAATGGACGAGTCTTACTTTTTGGTGGTTTGGCCCCGTCCAAAGAGTTTGGGGTCATTCTTTGGGCTGGAAGAAGTCTGTTTTTTTTGTTGTTGTTGTTGTTTTTTAACTTTTTTAACCTCCGGTGTCCCACCAAATGAGGGATTCCAGAGTAGAGCCCTGGGGAGGGGCGACTGGACAATCAGAAATCTGGTTAAAAATTGGGGCTTAGGGACATGTCAAGCCCATTATGACATCTAATGGTACAGCCACTGAAAGGACTTACTAGACTACAGAACTCAAGCTGAGGGTCACAATGTTTGTGTATGCCCTCGTCGCACTCAAGAATGGGCGGGGCCTCAGGATGAATGCTGGTTTCTTCTACTCTGAACGTTGGACAACGTGCCAACCACAAGGGTTCTTGCCATGGGTAAAGAGGAGTTCTGATTTCTACATCACACTCACCCCTGGGCAGTGATTGGAGATAAGGTCTCGGTTCTGAAGCCTGAAAACTGAGGTAAGGAAGAGATGATGACCTAAGGCCATGGCGGGTTTTTTGTGCTCATTGCGCGGTCAGCTTTCTGGGTGTTGGTCAGGAGGTCCGGGCTCAGGTTGTGTTCGACAGTGCATTAGTGCCCAGGTTAGACTATATAATTTGGGTAATGTTGAGTGCTGTGTAGGTTTACCCTCATTTAAGGTGCCTGGGCAGCTCATGAGGCAATAATTTTTTTTTCTAGAGGGCAGGCAGAGTGCCTCATTGTGGGTCCGGAATTGCCAAACTTGAGGGCTTCGGAACCAGGAGTATGAGGACGGAAGTCTGAGAAGACAAGCTAGACTTGGGTTTCAGGGCGAGGGCACGGCAGGTACCCCCTGCAGATCTGAACCCATATCTCATGCATCTGAAGTCAGGGCGAGGATCAGACGTTGGCTCAGGTTGGAGTTTCTGAGCATGACGGCCGCTTCATGAAGGGAGCGGAATCTCGAGGCCATTGAGGTTTTCCCACGTTGGGAGTTGTGGGATGCCCCCTTCAAGGATTCCTTCTGCGGGACAATTAAAACTTGTTGGACAGCTCCAGGACATCCCATATGGAATGACTCCAGACCACCGTTCGCGGATGGATGCCTGGGAAGCCCGCCTCGCATTCCAATTGTCTCCTAGCTACAAGACAGTTTAGATCTGATGGCTCTGCGGGAGCAACCGGGGTGGCTGAGTTGAAATGGACTTTCCTGAGGATGGGTCCTAATGTGCTTTTTGTCCATGAGGGCCTTGGAATGGGGCGGTGGCACCGGGAACCTGAAGTACTCTCCTAAGCTTTGGACATGGCTCCCATGCACAGGTTTCCTTGTGGAGAAGAGATGAGTTCTGATGGGTACCTCAGGAAAAACCCTATGCTCGTATTGGAATCAGGCTTTTGAGGACACATGCCTGTAACCCAAAGCAATGGATCCTATTATGGCCTAGGGTCCTGTCTGGTTCAATCTTCTTCTCTGGGGACAACCATCTCTGTTATGAGTATAGGTCGATTATCAGCTGGTGTCTGACAGCCCTTGTTTGTTCTGGGCGACCTACACTATTGGGATGGCCTCAGGGACTTTGGAGGTTTCTCCTAATTTGTACGATTTTGGACCATGGAATGGGCAGAATTCCCATGGATTGGTAGGCACAGTCCGAATGTGTGGCTCCAGGGGCCCAGCCTGGAGGGTGGGTGGCCCAAGACTTTGAGGACAGAAGTCTGAAAACACAAACTCAGCTTAGGTTTGGGGACGTAGGTATGGCAGGCCCGATCTACAAACCATGAGAAGAACTCTACAGGATATGAAGAACGTGCGAGTCTGAGGCGCTTGCTCAGGCTTTTGTCTCTGGATTTTGTATCAGCGATGGCCGTGGAATATCGGGGAGGCCTCATGGGCCACGGACGAATCTTCCTCTCTGAGGATTTGGCCCGATTCCCAATTGCTTTTCGTCAATCTTTGGGATGGGAGGACCCATTTCAGTTTTGTTACCTCAGGTGTCCCACCAAAAGAGGAATTCCAAAGCCAAGCCTTGGGGAAGACTGAAAAGACAACCCGAACTATGGTTAAAAATTGGGGCCTAGGGGCATGGCAAGCCCAATATGCTATCTCTTCATCCAGCCACTTAGTGGCCTTACTTGAGGACTGGGCTCAGCCTGAGCGTCACAATGTGTGTTTGTGACCAATGTGGCCAACGAGCATGGGCGGGGCCTCGTGGGCCACACTGGTTTCAACCACAATGAACGTTGGACAACATGCCAACCACAAGGTTTCTTGCCATGGGGAAGGGGTTCTGATTTCTGCATCACCTTCAACCCTGGGCAGTGATTGGAGATAAGGTCTAGGTTCTGAAACCTGAAAACTGCTGTTGGGAAGAAATGACAACCTAAGGCCATGGCGGCTCGATGTGCTCAGTGTGCGGCCAGCTGTCTGGGAGGGGCCAGGGGGTCCAGGCTCAGGCAGTGTCAGAAAGGGCATTAGTGCCCTGGTCAGCCTATGTATTTGGGGTACAGCCAAGGTCGGTGCAGGTTGATCCTCATTTGGGGTTACTGGGTAGCCCCAGAAGACAATGTTTTTCTTCTGGAGGGCCGGCAGAGTGCTGCATTGTAGTTCTGGATTGCCAAACTGGAGGGCTTGTGGGCCAGTAGTCTGACGACAAAAGTCTGAGAACACAAGCTAAGCTTAGGTTTCTGGGTGAGGCCATGGCACGCACAATCTACAGACCTGAATCGAGGTCTCGTGCATCTGAAGTCAGCGCGAGGATCAGACGATCGCTCAGGTTGGAGTTTCTGTCCCTGATGGCTCCTTCATGAATGGGGGGGGGCATCACGAGGCCATGGGTGTTTTCCCACGATGGGAGTTGTGAGAAGCTCCAAACTGCAGAGAGTCTTCTGCAGGACAATTGAGACCTGTTGTTTGGCTCCAGGCCAATGATTCTGAGCAGGTTTCTAAGTACGGATGGCTGGGTAGCCCACCTCGCATTTCAATTGTCTCCTAGCAACATGACAGGTTAGATCTCCTGGATCTGTGGGGAGCAACCGAGGCCGCTGAGTTGAAATGGACACCCCTGGGGATGGGTCCTAACGTGCTTTTGTGTCTATGGAGACCTTGGAATGAAGCGGTGGCACTGGGGCCCTAAAGGGTTCTCCTAAACAGAGGCTTTGACACAGCTCCAACGTGCAAGTTTCCCATGTGTAGATGAGATGTTTTCTGATGGGTGAGTCAAGAAACAGCTATATGCTGCTTTTGAAATCCAGGCCTCTGAGGAGAGATGCCTGGAAACCAAAGCAATGGATCTGATTAGTGCCTAGGGGCCTGTTCTTTCCTTTTTACCTCTGGGGACATCTGTCTATGGGTCTTAGTGCAGGTAGGTGCTCAGTTGGGCTCAGATTGCCCATGTTTTTCCTGGGAAGCCACCACTATTGAGATGGATCAGGGACTTTGGAGGTTTATCCTATTAGAAGGGTTGTGGCCATTGGAATGGGCACACACAATTCCCTTGGAGAGGGCAAGTACAGTCCTCAGGTTTGGCTCCAGGGGCCTGAGCCTGTAGGTTGTGTAGGCCAGGGCTGTTTGGACAGTTGTCTGAAAACACAAACTCGGCTTATGTTTCGGGTCATAGGTATGGCAGGACTGATCTACAGACCATGAGGAGAACTCTTTGGGATTTGAAGGAAGGCGAGTGTGAGACTCCTGCTCAAGTTTTTGTTTCTGGATATCGTGTCACTCATGGTCGTGGAATTTCTGTGTGACTTCATGGGAAATGGACGAGTCTTACTCTCTGGTGGTTTGGCCCCGTCCAAAGAGTTTGGGATCATTCTGTGGGCTGGAAGAAGTCCGTTTTTTTTTTGGTTGTTGTTGTTGTTTTTTTCTTTTTTAACCTCAGGTGTCCCACCAAATGAGGGATTCCAGAGTAGAGCCCTGGGGAGGGGCGACTGGACAATCAGAAATCTGGTTAAAAATTGGGGCCTCGGGACATGTCAAGCCCATTATGACACCTAATGGTCCAGCAACTGAGAGGACTTACTAGAGGACAGGACTCATGCTGAGGGTCACAATGCGTGTGTATGCCCTCGTCGCACTCAAGGATGGGCGGGGCCTCAGGGTGAATGCTGGTTTCTCCTACACTGAACGTTGGACAACGTGCCAACCACAGGGTTCTTGCCATGGGTAAGGAGGAGTTATGATTTCTGCATCACACTCAACCTTGGGCAGTGATTGGAGATAAGGTCTCGGTTCTGAAGCCTGAAAACTGAGGTAGGGAAGAGATGATGACCTAAGGCCATGGCGGGTTTTATGTGCTCAGTGTGCGGTCAGCTTTCTGGGTGTTGGTCAGGAGGTCCGGGCTCAGGTTGTGTTCGACAGTGCATTAGTGCCCAGGTTAGACTATATAATTTGGGTAAAGTCGAGTGCTGTGTAGGTTTACCCTCATTTAAGGCGCCAGGGAAGCTCATGAGGCAATAATTTTTTTTCTAGAGGGCAGGCAGAGTGCTGAATTGTGGGACAGGAATTGCCAAACTTGAGGGCTTCGGGGCCAGGAGTGTGAGGACGGAAGTCTGAGAAGACAAGCTAGACTTGGGTTTCAGGGCGAGGGCACGGCAGGTACCCCCTGCAAATCTGAACCAATATCTCATGCATCTGAAGTCAGGGCGAGGATCAGACGTTGGCTCAGTTTGGAGTTTCTGAGCATGACGGCCGCTTCATGAAGGGAGCAGAAACTCGAGGCCATTGAGGTTTTCCCACGTTGGGAGTTGTGGGATGCCCCCTTCATGGATTCCTTCTGCGGGACAATTGAGACCTGTTGGACAGCTCCAGGGCATCCCATATGGAATGACTCCAGAGCACCGTTCCCGGATGGATGCCCGGGAAGCCAGCCTCGCATTCCAATTGTCTCCTAGCAACAAGACAGTTTAGATCTGATGGCTCTGCGGGAGCAACCGGGGTGGCTGAGTTGAAATGGACTTTCCTGAGGATGGGTCCTAATGTGTTTTTGTGTCCATGAGGGCCTTGGAATGGGGCGGTGGCACCGGGACCCTGAAGTACTCTCCTAAGCTTTGGACATGGCTCCCATGCACAGGTTTCCTTGTGGAGACGAGATGAGTTCTGATGGGTGCCTCAGGAAAACCCCTATACTCGTATTGGAATCAGGCTTTTGAGGACACATGCCCGTAACCCAAAGCAATGGATCCTATTATGGCCTAGGGTCCTGTCTGGTTCAATCTACTTCTCTGGGGACATCCATCTATGGTATGAGTGGAGGTCGATTATCAGCTTGTGTCAGACAGCCCATGTTTGTTCCGGGCGACCTACACTATTGGGATGGCCTCAGGGACTTTGGAGGTTTCTCCTAATTTGTACGATTTTGGACCATGGAATGGGCAGAATTCCCATGGATTGGTAGGCACAGTCCTAATGTGTGGCTCCAGGGGCCCAGCCTGGAGGGTGTGTGGCCCAAGACTTTGAGGACAGAAGTCTGAAAACACAAACTCAGCTTAGGTTTGGGGACGTAGGTATGGCAGGCCCGATCGACAAACCATGAAAAGAACTCTTCAGGATATGAAGAAAGTGCGAGTCTGAGGCTCTTGCTCAGGCTTTTGTCTCTGGATTTTGTATCAGCGATGGCCGTGGAATGTCGGGGACGCCTCATGGACCATAGACGAATCTTCCTCTCTGAGGATTTGGCCCGATTCCCAATTGCTTTTCGTCAATCTGTGGGATGGTAGGACTCATTTCAGTTTTGTTACCTCAGGTGTCCCACCAAAAGAGGAATTCCAAAGCCAAGCCGTGGGGAAGACTGAAGGGACAACCCGAACTATGGTTAAAAATTGGGGCCTAGGGGCATGGCAAGCCCAATATGATATCTCTTCATCCAGCCACTGAGTGGCCTTACTTGAGGACTGGGCTCAGCCTGAGCGTCACAATGTATGTTTGTGACCAATGTGGCCCGCGAGCATGGGCAGGGCCTCATGGGCCACACTAGTTTCAACTACACTGAACATTGGACAACATGCCAAACACAAGGTTTCTTGCCATGGGGAAGGAGTTCTGATTTCTGCATCACCTTCAACCCTGGGCAGTGATTGGATATAAGGTCTAGGTTCTGAAACCTGAAAACTGATGTTGGGAAGAGATGACGACCTAAGGCCATGGCGGCTCGATTTGCTCAGTTTGCGGCCAGCTGTCTGGGAGGGGCCAGGGAGTCCAGGCTCAGGCTGTGTCAGAAAGGGCATTAGTACCCTGGTCAGCCTATGTATTTCGGGTACAGCCAAGTTCGGTGCAGGTTGATCCTCATTTGGGATTACTGGGTAGCACCAGAGGACAATGTTTTTCTTCTGGAGGGCCGGCAGAGTGCTGCATTGTAGTTCTGGATTGCCAAACTGGAGGGCTTGTGGGCCAGTAGTCTGATGACAAAAGTCTGAGAACACAAGCTAGGCTTAGGTTTCTGGGTGAGGCCATGGCACGCACAATCTACAGACCTGAATCGAGATCTCGTGCATCTGAAGTCAGGGCGAGGATCAGACGATCGCTCAGGTTGGAGTTTCTGTCCCTGATGGCCCCTTCATGAATGGGCGGGGGCATCACGAGGCCATGGGGGTTTTTCCACGATGGGAGTTGTGAGAAGCTCCAAACTGCAGAGAGTCTTCTTCAGGACATTTGAGACCTGTTGTTTGGCTCCAGGCCAATGATTCTGAGCAGGGTTCTAAGGATGGATGGCTGGGTAGCACACCTCGCATTCCAATTGTCTCCTAGCAACAAGACAGGTTAGATCTCCTGGATCTGTGGGGAGCAACCGAGGACGCTGAGTTGAAATGGACACCCCTGGGGATGGGTCCTAACGTGCTTTTGTGTCTATGGAGCCCTTGGAATGAAGCGGTGGCACTGGGGCCCTAAAGGGTTCTCCTAAACAGAGGCTTTGACACAGCTCCAACGTGCAAGTTTCCCATGTGTAGATGAGATGTTTTCTGATGGGTGAGTCAAGAAACAGCTATATGCTGCTTTTGAAATCCAGGCCTCTGAGGAGAGATGCCTGGAAACCAAAGCAATGGATCTGATTAGTGCCTAGGGGCCTGTTCTTTCCTTTTTACCTCTGGGGACATCTGTCTATGGGTCTGAGTGCAGGTAGGTGCTCAGTTGGGCTCCGATTGCCCTTGTTGTTCCTGGGAAGCCACCACTATTGAGATGGATCAGGGACTTTGGAGGTTTATCCTATTAGAAGGGTTGTGGCCATTGGAATGGGCACACACAATTCCCTTGGAGAGGGCAAGTACAGTCCTCAGATTTGGCTCCAGGGGCCTGAGCCTGTAGGTTGTGTAGGCCAGGGCTGTTTGGACAGTTGTCTGAAAACACAAACTCGGCTTATGTTTCGGGTCATTGGTATGGCATGACTGACCTACAGACCATGAGGAGAACACTTCGGGATTTGAAAGAAGGGCGAGTGTGAGGCTCAAGCTCAAGTTTTTGTCTCTGGATATCGTGTCACTCATGGTCGTGGAATTTCTGTGTGACTTCATGGGAAATGGATGAGTCTTACTCTCTGGTGGTTTGGCCCCGTCCAAAGAGTTTGGGGTCATTCTGTGGGCTGGAAGAAGTCCGTTTTTCTTTTTATTCTTGTTTTTTTCTTTTTTAACCTCAGGTGTCCCACCAAAGGAGGGATTCCAGAGTAGAGCCCTGGGTTGGGGCGACTGGACTATCAGAAATCTGGTTAAAAATTGGGGCCTAGGGACATGTCAAGCCCATTATGACATCT
>NW_028133919.1:0-48310 GCF_964662115.1 Mustela nivalis | reverse complement strand
AAATGGGAATCTTTGTGCAGTACTGGTGGTAATGAAACATAGTGCAGCTGCTATGCAAAACAGGATGAAGTTTCCTTAAAATATTACAAACAGAATGACCACATGATCCAGTAGTCCCATTTCTGAGTACATCTCCAAAGGGATTATAAAGGATCTCAAAGGCATATATCCGTGTGCACATTATTCACAGTAACCAAGAGGAGGAATCAATCTAAATACCCATCAACAGTTGAACAGACAAAGAAAATTCGGCATATACACACAACAGAATAATATGCATTCTTAAAAATGAAGGAAATCCTGTCAAATGCTACAATGTGAATGAAACTTGGGGATGTCAGGCTAAGTGAAAACAAAAGACAAACACTGCATGATTCTATTTATAGGAGGCACCTAGAGTAATCGAAATCATGGAGAGAGAAAATAGAACGTGGTTGTAGGGGCTGGGAAGAAGAGGGGCACTGTTGTTCAATGGCTATGGAATCCTCGTTTTGTGAGATGAGAAAAGTTCTGAAGATCAGTTATAAAATAGGGTGCACGGAGTTAATACAGCTGACCTGTTAAGATGGTAAATTTGATGCGGCGCATGGGTGGCTCAGTCGGTGTTTAACCGACTCTGACTCTTGATTTCAGCTCAGGTCATGATCTCAGGGTCTTGAGATCAAGCCCTGTGCTGGGCTCCACACTCAGCAGGGAGTCTGCTGAAGATCCTCTCCCTGCCCCTCTGCCCTTTCCCTGCTCTCTCCCTCTAAAATAAATAAGTAGTCTTTCTTTAAAAAAAAGATGTCAAATATTACATGATGTGTTTTTTTTAATTTTTTATTTTTTATAAACATATATTTTTATCCCCAGGGGTACAGGTCTGTGAATCACCAGGTTTACACACTTCACAGCACTCACCAAAGCACATACCCTCCCCAATGTCGTTTTTTAACACATGAAAAAATGAGGAGTGGCAATCCCTCACAATTCTAGCACCCTAAGAAATCACTGTTTCCTTTTTCCATTTTCTACTCTAGCTCTTAACCCAATGAATACACAGGATGGCATGATGATGTTCATAATCCACCTTCACATCTGTGTCTAGCTTTTTCCTTAAAATTGTATCTCCCGCATTTTTAGGGGTTATTTTGCAGTTTTCATGACCACTGAATTGCCTAGACTCGGTATGAAGTAAAGAATGTAAGCATATCCTTAATAATTTTTACATTTATTACATGGTAGAATGATACTATTTTAGATATGTTGCTTAAATATAATATATTATTAAATAAAAAAAATAAATTGGGGGGGGGGGGAAAGGAACTGGATATCATATTATACCACAGGACAAAGAATTCCCGAGTCGAGTAGTATTGTGTCCTACATAAGTCATAATCAGATAGCAAGACAATATGCTCTCAGAGAAATACTTGAAAGTCACTGAAAGTTGTATACAATCAAACATAAAATAAAACATTTGAGGCACACAGCAGTGCAAAGAGTTACTCCCTTAAGGCTCACAGTTGTAGCACAGGGCTGTTTTTTAAACTTTGTATGTATGTACCAGTTCCCACTGGGAATCCAATGAAAATCTGAGACCTCTTTCCAGCAACACATGCACATGCACATATGCAAGGCGCAGACATAAAATCTATAAACGTGTGAAATAAGGAGCCCTAATTTAGAGGAGCCAGGCCAATGCTGAGTAAACAGTATGATACAGTATGTGCATCACCTGTTATTCAAAAACCTCTTTCTAAGAGGCAAAAGCTCTATACCTAGATTTTATGGCTTTTGAAAAGGCCAACACACCACCGCCTGATTTTCTACAGAGGGTGGTCTGGGTCATTTGTCGTCCTTCTGCTCATTTTGATAGTATATTGATTCTCTTGTGTCTCCACCTTTCTGTCTTCCTCTCCTATCCACGTTCTTTTGGCTGTGTCACCTTCCACTCTAAGCTTCAGCTACTGTGCAAATTGCCAGACCTTAACCCTCTGAGTTTTCGTGCCTGAGCCATCAAACATTGGTGGAAAAAGCTATTTTTCTCCTAAATCACAGGATTAGGGGAAGATGTCAGTTAGTGACCATTAGTGTCTACTCCTCCAACTATACCTGCTCTTTCAGTCACTGGGTCATAAAACTAGGGCCAGGGGATCAGGATCCACAGGAAGAGTAATGAATGATGTCACTGAGATTAAAGGGAAAGGACAGGATCTAAAGTCTGACGATGGCAAATTTCCTAGCTTACACTCTCATAAAAGAAAAAACAACCAGGGTTGAAACTAAGTGTATTACACAGATTGTTTTCATCTAACCAAAGCCATATCTTCTGTTTTTGAAGATTTCTAAAAATGTGTGTTATACAATCCTAAAAGCAATAGTATTTGGGATAGATAGATTTTTCCTTGTCAAAATAGCAGAAAATGAAGACCAAAGATTCATTATTTCTTCTTATTACTTTTGTATCTATTGGTGGAGAGGGGCAAAAAAAAAAAAAAAAAAAAAAAAGTTACTTCCTGGAATAGATTCTTTTACAGTTTATTTTTTTTTAAGATTTTATTTATTTATCAGAGAGAGGGGGGGGGGAGAGAGCGAGCACAGGCAGACAGAATGGGAGGCAGAGGCAGAGGGAGAAGCAGGCTCCCTGTTGAGCAAGGAGCCCGACATGGGACTCGATCCCAGGATGTTGGGATCATGACCTGAGCTGAAGGCAGCCGCTTAACCAACTGAGCCACCCAGGCATCCCTCTTTTACAGTTTAAACATGAGTATATATATCAGAGATCTTAGCCTTCAAGATAAAGATAAAAATAAATCTTTTTTGATGTGTTTTTAAAAAGAACGGCTCACACATAGTTTTCTTTAAGACTAAGAAATATTTAGGAGGTCTTAATAAAATACAAAGAAGACCATTTTAAGAAGGAATATCTTCATCTAAGGAAAAGCAACCTCATCATGAACAGAAAATTTCCAGGCTTGAGGGTCAAAAACCTTTATGTTTACATAACCTCTTACAAAATACTTTTAAATCTACACACTTTTAAAGGACAGTATACCTTTAGTCTACTTTGCCCCATAAGAAAATATTGGTAGTAACTTTAAATCTAGTAAATCCTTTCTAATACTAATATTTATGAGTTGGCGAATAGTTAATCTTTTTGACACTTGGTAGGAAATACATATAAAATATTAAATAAGACGCTTGAAAGGTTTTTCCTCATTTTCCTAATTATTCAAGTCATTGATGGTTCCAGGCCTCATTCAAACCTGCAGGTGGTCCACAGCACCTTCTCTGATCACCCCAGGGAAACCTGAGGTGTCTCTGTTCAGGTGTCCCCTGAACAGAACGGAAACAGTCTTACCACAATTCATCTGTGTCACAGAGAGGGAAGGAAATGCTCTAATGGGGAGAGGAGAGGAACAGCTTGGGGCTCACCCAACTTGCGTTTCAATTCCATTTTGGCTACTGACTTGCTCCATGTTCTTGACTTCTCGATACCTCAGCTTTCCCATCTGTAACACAGGGCCAACCCCCGCTTACAGAAAGGTGATAGAGATTACAAATGAAAATGTCCAGCCTACAGTGGGTACATAATAGATATTTCATTTTATTTAGATCTATGTTTTTGTGCTTAAATCTTGTCCTCCCAGCTCCACTGCAGAGCAAGGTACTAGCATCGATATTTAGTTGGATGATGGCCAGCTGAGGTCGCTGGTAACTGAGACTGCTTCACAAGCAGTGGGGCGGGGGGTGGGGGGGTACAAACAGGACTCAGGACATGGTGCCTTCCTTTCTCAGGCAAGGATGTGGGTCCAGCAAGTTTTACTTCTTTTCCTTTCTCCCTGCTCTCTTTCATCAAATGAAAATACAATCATGATCACATAGCTGGGAGACCAGAGCTCTATTAGCTCTCACGGAAGTAGCAGAGCACACAGCATAGATGCGAAGGCAGAAAGATAATGTGTTAATACACCCCGGATTGTGATCCAGCTAATGCCCACGGACAATCATTTCAGAAGCTGCTGGTATGCTCGCCTGAATTTCACACTCCAGCTATCGGTGAAGTAGTGATTTTTCAAACACATTTTTCCCAGTCTACTAGCACCTCATCAAATATATAAATTAAAGACTAGTATAATGAAAATCCACAGATACTCATGACGTATCATTATAGTCACATCTTCCTCCTTCACGACTAATTCTCTACACCCAGAAATCAAGAAGCATAAGGGGCCAGATTTATTTTTAGCCTCACTTTAATTCCAGAAAGTCTGTCTTTTTTTTTTTTTTTAAGATTCACTTATTTATTTATTTTGAGAGAGAGGAAGAGAAAGTGCAGACAAGCAGAAGGAGCAGAGGAGAAGGAGAGAGAATCACAAGCAGACTCCCCACTGTGCACAGAGCCCCACAGTTGAGTGGGGGGTGGAGAGGGGGACACTTGATCCTATGACCTTGAGATCACGACCTGGGCAGAAGCCAAGAGCTAGATGCTTCACCCACTGAACCACCCAGGTGCCCCCAAAGGTTCATTTTTTTGGTAAGAAGCGACATGCCATAAAGGCAGTCAACTAAAGGACTAGTAGCAATTTGACCTTCCACAAGGTCAAGTCCGAAGGTGCGGAGGACCAGAGGGACCACTCTGGAGGGCGCTTGCACCTTCCTCTGCAGGTCAGGCTCTCTCTGCCCGGCTGCACACAGTTTCTCCTGGTGGCTCACCTCTAGCCGTGGGGCAGCCTGGTGCCGGCTACGGGCAGCTCCTGATCTTGAGATGAGCTCTCAGCAGTTGAAGAATAATCTGTGCTGACAAGTCAGATTAGAAGTCACCAATTTACTTGTCCATCTGCAGAGACCGCCCAGGGGCCAGCATTTACTTTCCATTCAGGTTTACGTAGTGTACAAGTAGGCTTGGAGGAGATCCCTCTTCCTCTACTTTATTACAATCCAATTTCGCTTGTAAACTAAACCTACCCCAGGGGATTTTTTAAATGTAAAGGTTTCCCTTACCTCTTTGCGGGACGAGTGACTCTTTTGCAATCCCGTTTTGTACTTGTCCCTTTGTCTCCAAAGCTACAGAGGAAATAAGCTCATTTTTCACTGTTCTAATTTATAATCATTTTATCAGAGTTCATACAGACTAGATTTGGGTCAGAATGATTTACTAGTGCAACACAGTTGAAGTTAGTAAAATCCTAGTGCCGTGGATGAGAACAGATTGCTCAGGTTGGTGGAGTTTGCTGCTTTAAATTTTATGCTAAGAACAGTGGCAGGGGCTGACTTCAAAGATGGTAAATTAAGGATTAGTTCAAATTTGTGCTGTGACAGGTCCTAGTATTAAGCACTTGTTCTTCTTATTTCATTAGGAATCAAAGAAGCAAAGCTTTCATACTATTAACCAGAATGAGAGGATAAAATATGTTTAATTCATTAGCAAAAACAAGATACAGGACTTCAAATCTCTGGCTCCTCTCTATATTAGAGTGGGGCAGCTTCATGGTGCACAGCCTGTGGAACTGCATGGGACCACACCTGGTCTCAGTGCTCTGCTACCGCCATCTTGAAACTCCTAATAACTTCTGAACAAGGGGCCCTGTGTTCTCCTTTTGCTCTGGACCCTGCAAATTACATCACCAGTCCTGCATGAGAGGTGTGAACACTATTAATCTGTTGTCCTTCCCTCCCTACTAACAGAACAGAATTCATCCATTCTGTGGCTATTTGTTGAGAGACATACTATGTGCTAAAGATGTGAGAAACTCTAATAAGACAGTTATAGTCATTCTCCCCATGGAATTAACAGGAAAAAGAAAAAACAGAACAATGGAAAAGAAGAACATTTTAATAGGAAAAAATATGTAAATGCTAAACTGACATTTAAAACTTACACAAAAATTCTGTGTGGCAGTTCAAGAGGATCTAGTCCTCCAACTTTGCTGCTCCTTTTAGTTTTCTGAAGCACCTTCTCCTTCACCCTTCCATGCTACACACTGCATGACGAAGTGTGGCCTCTCCAAGCAGAATGTGGTAACACTGGAGGCCCAACTGTTGCTCACACTTACAGGAAATCATTGTGTACATTCAAAAAGTTGGCATTTCGGAAACGAGCACAAAGTACTTCCAGATACAAGTTCAAGGAAAGAATCTCAATGGGCACAAACAAACCCAAGTGTTCTCTTGTCTCTGAAGAGCCAAGACCCACGTCCCCCCAAGAGCTACTTACTCTCTCCCTTTAGGTATATCGTGATCACCTATCAGACTCTCTGGCAGAGCGGCCCCAATGAATACCACATTATCCACATTAATTAATGGCTTATGAGTTTCCTTCAAAAAAACCCTCAATACTGACGGCTACATTTGATGCTATTTTAAAATACAAATGTTCACCAACACAGAAGAAAGAATGCCCTGGAAGCCTGCCAGATTAGACATGCTCTTCATCAACAGAGACTGAAATAAAGAGAAGATTTCTTAGTACTATACTCACCACCTTTAAAATACACACTAGCAGCATGTCCCAACCCATATCACGGACAGTTTCTCTTTTTCCTTTTCAGGAGAAGAGCAAACAAGCTAGTTTTCATCTAAAGTAAATGGCTGAATCAGTCATCATGGAGGGGCAGGACAAAAGCAATCCACTAAGGATCTCTGGCAAAAATGCCTACATCAACATGTCAACATGGAGTGATGGCTGTGGACTATCTCACAGTAACATTTTCTATTGCTCGCTATTTTAGTGCTGTCTGCTGGTTTGAAACTAACTAAAACAGGAACAGGTAAAACAAGATCATCTTTTTTTTTTTTTTTTTTTTTTAACAGACTCCATGCGGGGCTTGAACTCACCACCCTGAGATCAAGGCCTGAGCTGAGATCAATAATCAGACACTTAACAGACTGAGCCACCCCGTTCCCCCATGAGAGCAGCTTTTGAAATTAATCTAATCAGGAAGATTTACATTTAAACAGATATTTATTTTCGACATAGGGCTATTGGCATCCAAAACAGAAAACTCCACAGCATCTGTCTTTTGCAATGAGGTGAGAGTACAGGACACAAGAAGTGACCTACCCAAAAGAAAGGGGGTAATTTATAACAGTTTCACATAGAGAACATAGGTCAAACATGTCATTGACCCTAAACTGAATACCTAGTTTTAAAATTGTCCAGAATGATTTTAAGCAAATCATCAACCAAATGAATCTGAAAGTGGTGATAAGTACAGGGTGTGCTGAGAGATGAAAGCCAGGGTAAGGAGGTTTGCTGGTAATCATGCATGGTAGAGAATGCTCCCCCCAAGCCTCCACTAGGAGGGAAAAAAAAGGTAAGTTCCAAAGAAGTTCAAGAAAGGCGGGATTCTTTCAAGTTGTACAACCAGAGAAGACTGCATGAAGAAGTCAACATTCTAATTAGGCTTTGAAAGACAGAGAGATTCTGGGTCTGGGAAAAAGAAGGAAGAAGGTGAGGGAAACAATGTCAGCAAAGGCACAAAAGTGGAATTATCTAGAAAGTGCACAGGAAACAAAATAAAATCCAGTTTGGTCCAAGTGGGACGCACAGGAAAGATGTCAGTGAGTGGTAACATGACAAACGGAGCTTGAAGGTCCACCGAAGAAGGTCCTTAACCTACAAGGCGCAACTGAGGTATTTAGAGAATGAAGCCCCATGATCACAGCCAAGAGGACTGCTGTGGAGGCCATGTGAGGATGGACAGAAGGCAGACAGGTGTGCAGAAAGGGAGCCCAGAATGACAGACATTCATCACTGGCATAGGTCCTCTGAGTCATTTGAAATAATGTGATGGTGTACCATGACACTGAATGAGAATGGTATTTAATGACAAATGACTTTGTAAGTGATCACTCAGAGATCATGACTGTGGTGGGAGCATGTTTCAGTTATATATATATGTATATTTCAGTTACATATATGCCATTAACTTTCTCATAGTATATTCGAGACAATAACATTTCTCGTCATTCTATAGGATTCAGCCTCTGATGTCAAAATAATTTACTGTGTTACACCATATTCTTGGCCCCATCTCTATCTTCAATTTCAAAATACACTTCATCTTCCTCTTACAATATAGTTGGTAGTTTTTAAGGAATCATATACAATCATCAAAGATATTTTCTTTTTAGTTTGCTCAATTCAATTCCCCTGAGGATCAAACTCCAAAACCCCTGTATTGAGCTCTCATCTCAGAGAATATCACTTCAACACACACCTGCAAATATCAGTGGCAGGGCTCATTGTGTGAAGATAAAATAATGATCTAGCTACATAACACGGTACTGAAGCTTGCTGTTGATAGAATAACAATGACATCTTTCTGAGGGAGAGTTGAGTGACCAAAGCCATGAATTTATAAACTCCTTGAGGTCACAGACCTGTATTATATTTACTCCTTTGTTTCCCATAAGAGAGATCACAGTTTCCAGAACAAAGCTGCAGCAGGATTTTAAGACTAAATGAAAAAATGCGCACAAAAGTGTCTGCATATTACAAAAGGCCATATTCAAAGTAGCTGACATTACTTGAACTCTAAAGAACTAATTTTGCTTTCAGTTGGTCTTGGTGGTTACTCAAAGAGATGAAAATATAAACAGTCGTAATCTGGCTACAAATACACGGAGGTGTATCCGAGAAGACACAACGGGTTAAAGGAAGAAACGTCACAGAACCTATAGATGATATAAAAAAAAAATACCACTGTGATGGAGAAAACCCACAGTATGGGGGCATATGCTTTAGGAAGAAAGGAAGGAAGGAAAGAAAGAAAGAAGACTGGGAAGGAGAGAGGAGGAAGGGAAGGAGAGAGGAGGGAAGGAATCCATGTGTCCAGTTGTTGAAAATACCTATACAGATGTCTATTTCACTTCACATAATGACCTGTCAAATAGAGCCAGTTACAAAATCTGTTTACAAGGTCCTGAATAATAAGCCACCTGTAGATAAGATTATTAGTCCAAAACTTGGTTGGAGAAATGCAGGAGGGCAACAGCCAAGTAAAAGTAGATGGAAGTATACCAATGTTGTCACTTTATAGTTCTTGATAGTTCTTTCTTAATCTGTTTCTACTCATTGCTTTATCCCCAATAGCTAGATGATTTCCTAGCACGGAGCAGGAGTCAATAAATATATGTGCAATGAATGAAGCAGATTAGCTTTTTAAGTTAAAGTCTGAAATTTTAAATCAAATGAGCTGTGAGTAATAGTCCCCAGTTAGTGAGCATCTACTATATCATGGTATTACGTGCCTTACGCATATTTTTTAAAGATTTTATTTATTTATTTGACAGACAGAGATCACAAGTAGGCAGAGAGGCAGGCAGAGAGAGAGAGAGGGGGAAGCAGGCTCCCTGCTGGGCAGAGTTGATTCTAGACCCTGGGATCATGATCTGAGCCACAGGCAGAGGCTTTAACCCACTGAGCCACCCAAGCACTCCAACTTATGCATATTAAACTCCACAAAGTCCACTCATTGGGGTTCCTACCAGCCTTAGCTGAAGCAACCAGGGCTGAGAGCTCATGAGTGGTAGAATTCAACCCTGTCCTTGCAGATCCTGTCTTCACACAACACATGGACGGAGAGCAATGTGAACACGCGCACAGAAGGCAGCACTTGAAGATTTGCTAATACAAGAAAGAAGTACGAACGTTTCCTTCCCACAGACACAGTTGTTTCCAGGATCCGATGGCATGTAAAATTTTGAAGCATCCCATGTGGGGAAAACTGTTGTTATTCTAATCTTATGCTGTAAGTGATGCTACAAAAACAATCTGCCACAATTTACAAGCCTAACAAGCTAAATAGAGAAAGTCTGGAGAAATAAAAACATTTCCCTCATCCAATATTTTCTACCGTCTTAAAATCTCATCAGATTCAGAGTCCCAGATCGGCCCCAACTGGACGGTAAGATGATTATGGTAAAAACCACTCCACACAAAGCATAATTGTTTGAAATTACACTGAAGTCCAATGTACATAGAAGGGTGCCACACAGGGAAGAAGAGCCTCGCTGTTGTGTAATTTCATGAAACCTACTGAGCACCAAGGGCACAGGCAGCCAAATTGAATTTTAAATGGTGCTTACCAGGAGGCTATAATCAGGATAGCCACCAGTGGGTGGATGAGATAAACGAACTGACTTTCTTCCACCAGGCAATCAAAATAGAATGCCATCTTTATGCACAAGACCAAAAAAAAAAAAAAAAAAGTTAAACTATTCACCCTTTGCATCTCTGCTTTTTTTTTTTTTTTTTTTTTTAACTACACGGTCATTTCTAGACTCTTCCTTCCCCAAGTCACCTTTGTGTTAATGAGCATCATATAGAATAATTTTTTTCTTCTTACTTTGGTTTTTCTTGTGATTTTTTATTTTTCCCAGAGAAATAAAATCTAGTCTTACCAAGGGCACACTTCTCTATCATCTCACCAGCAGAGCAGCTGTTAAGCAGCCGGCATTGTCCAAGCAGTGGTTTAGAATTGATGACTAAGTTGGACGTAGCTAGAAGCCTGCCTTCTAACTAAGACAGCCACAGGGCAAAAGAGAGTGTCAGGATTTAAAGCTATGCCTTATGAAAAGTAAATGAAGTAGGACTCTCTCATACAAAGGTTTTCAAAGACATATTTTCATGAATCTATACATTGAACTCTGATCGTTCTGGCCACCCAATTGACCTTCCACCTTGAAGTCCCATCAGAACCTGAAGCACAATCTGTCCAGAACTAAACTCAGCACCTTGCCTCACAAAACATGCCTCCTATGGACATCCCACTCTTCGTAACGGCAGGCTGGTTCCAAGTCGCACAAAGATATGAACAGAGAGAGCCACCAAGGAAGGTCATTCTCACCAACAACAGTCAGTTGCCAAATCATGTTGAAGATACTTCCTCTTATCTTTTACATCTTCTATTTCCTGGAGTTCAGAGCCTCCCTGAGGAGATCCCTGAGGCCCACTCAAATGAAGTGTAGTCTGGTGAGACTTTATCTTCCTGAGGCATGTGGAGGGCAGGGAAACAAGAAATCAGGGCAGAGCCAATCCTTAAAGCAAGGTAGGAGAAGTTTCCAATTTAGTGATCACGTGGCCACCTAGGCTGACCCCCCACAAATGGGAAAGCATTTTACAGAGGAATTGGGTCAGTAGCAAAACATGTCAGAGTACCCATTGCACCCTTGCTTGGCCCTTTTTGACGTTTTTGACAGGCAGTGATGAAGACTCAGGAGAGAAGGCTCAGGGTCTGTAGCCAAGGTTAGCGAAGGCTCGCGGAAGCTCATCTGCCCCACATGTATTTCTTTCAAGATCCTGAGGACATCAACGAAATAACATCTCTCTGTATCCTCTTAGCACCCTTTTCACATTTGTCGGGGCAATTCCTCATGTTACAGCTTGTGCCTCTTGACTTTAGAGACTGTCAGCCTCAAGTCAGTACCCGACCCAGGCCTAGAACCTATGACATTCTGCAAAGTAAGAACCTGACCATTAGCTGCTAGTTGAATTGGATTAAAAATACATATACAGTAGTTTTCCAAACAGATCATATTATATTAAGCATCAGGCAGGCAGGAAATTCTCATTGCCTATTTTCTCTCAGGCACTTTGCTAGGCTCTCGAGATAGTGTGGTAAATAAAACAGAGGAGGCCCCTGCCCTTGGGGAATGACAACCTACTGGAAAAGGCATTATACACATAATTATAAAAATTAAGGAACCATGGGCACCTGGGTGGCTCAGTGGGTTAAGCCGCTGCCTTCGGCTCAGGTCATGATCTCAGGGTCCTGGGATCGAGTCCCGCATCGGGCTCTCTGCTCAGCAGGGAGCCTGCTTCCTCCTCTCTCTCTCTCTGCCTGCCTCTCTGCCTACTTGTGATCTCTCTCTGTCAAATAAATAAATAAAATCTTTAAAAAAAAAAAAGATTAAGGAACCACAAGTGTACCAAATGGCATGAAGGAAAAGTGTAAACATAATAGATACAGCAACATGAAAAAAAAATAATGATTGCATATTGGTACCTTTTCCCACTCATTTTTCTTTCCATTCCATTCCCTTAAAGGGTGCACAATTTTAATAGTTGTGTCCCTTAAGCAAATACCTAGACATTGGTTGCACTTATATATTCAAACAATACACAGAGAAATTCCACAATGACTTTTTCTTTCTTCAAAATACACTAATGATAACTTCTACGTCAAAAGGATGGGTGTGAGTGGAAAGAATCCAGAAGCTTTTGAACCAGCTACCTCTCAACTTAAGTCTCCAGTAACTTATCTTAAATGAACAAAGTTCTCATAGAAACAAGTACAGGAATAAACAGCATCTCCGTGCACAAACATCTTACCTCTTCATTGGTTTCTGATTTCAGGAGTGTCTTGAGTACTGGATCCTTAGCCCCAAGAATCCTTCCAGCCCCTTCTTTCCAGCCTCATCTTCCCACCTTCCCTTGTGGCAACTTGCAGGCTCACTTGGTGGCCTTCGTCCCTGCGGTCCCCTCACAGGCATGCTTTCCCCTCCTCCAATTCTGTGTTTCAAGTCTCAACTCAAACCTGCTCTCCTTCAGAAAGCCTTCCTGGGCACCTCATATCAATAGTGATTGTCTATGATATACCTTTTCCTCCTAACATTTATCAAGTTTGTAGCTTTACAGTCATTTGAGGAAGTATTTGATGGATCTTCAGCTCTCTTACTAAAATTCTAAGTAGACAAGAACCGCACGTTACCATATTCGCATTCTATCTCCAGCTAGAACAGAGCCCGACACACAGTAAGCAGTTAGAAATCATTTACCGAATAAATGAGAAAAGCACCACTATATAGTAAATATATCTTCATGTTGTCATATCCAGTATGTCTACACTTTAAAGCTTTGTCAATACCAGGGTAAGGGGGTTAGGGGGATGGGTGAGCCTGGTGGTGGGTATTAAGGAGGGCACATATTGCATGGAGCACTGGGTGTGGTGCATAAAAAACGAATCTTGCAACCTTGAAAAGATAAATAAATAAAATTACAAAAATAAATAGATAAGGGACCTGGGACACCTGGGTGGCTCAGTTAGTTAAGCATCTGCCTTCAACTCAAGTCATGATCCCAGGGTCCTGGGATCAAGTCCTGAAACAGGCTCCCTGTTGAGCTGGGAGCATGCTTCCTCCTCTGCCTGCCACTCCCCCTACTTTGTGCTCGTGCACGCTTTCTCTCTCTTCCTGTGTCAAATAAATTGATATATAAAATCTTAAAAAAAAAAACATACCAGGGTAACTTCCCTTGAGGCTAAAATTGATATTCTTCCTCCAAATACTTTTAGGAGAATTAATTCTTACATAGAAGTGACTATAGAGACAAGAAAGGAATTGGCTTTACCTAAGAATTATAATTTTCCATTTAAATTAGGTTATGTAACATCAAATGGGAAAAACAACACAAAACAAACAGCAGCAAAAATGACATGCTATCCAGACATCACATCGCAGAAAATAATGACCCCATGGTAGGTCCCTTCTGGACATGAAGAGAACATGGAAAATCTTATGTCCGTATCCAAGACAACTGTGCTCACACAATAGGGAAGGAGAAATAATATGGGGAGCTTGGATTGTTATGGGGAGCCAATGATAGCCAGGTATGAGGACAGGCTATATGAAGTCTGACCAGGAACACTTGCCCCTTCCAGTCACACGTACACTGGAAAGCCATGGTCCCAGAAGGAATTGGTGTTTACTGTGCATGCCCAGTCCCATCATCGACTGCTATCTGCTGCCCATGCAGAAGGCACATTTGTGGATGGCTGCGCGGATGATCTGTGTGATGTCATCATAAGATAACGTAAGGGGCATGTGTTTTAGTGAAACTCTAGAGCAGAGAGGTAGAGATCTGTATCTCACACAGGGACTCACACCAAGAAGCATTCTACAGATGAGGATTATATTTAATCACAGAATTAGACTCTTTTGGAGCGGAAGGGCTATTTCTTTGAATTATACATTCTAATTATGTGAGAATTATTAATTACACTGGAATGACAAAACTACATTTCATGTTTCATGGCCTTCAATGAAGTTGACTCAGGGAATGTAGACAATAATCGCAGATAATACTAATTTATAGGTAATAACCAAGGGATGCCTAGTTTCCCTTCTTGCTCTGCCTTAATATGCAGCTGTGACATGACTAGCTAAGCCAGGTGACAGTAACACTCATTTATTTCTTTGTAAGTAAAATAGAAGTATAATTGAAAATGTCAGTAACTTTTATGAAAATAAGATGTATAAGATCAATTTGACACCTACTTACTGTTCATGTATTTACCCATTTGTTATTTCCTGCACTTTTATGGACAGAAAAAGAAAATGTCTGCTTGTGAGAAGCTAGCAAAGTTCATGATGCTGACAGTTACTTTAGCTGTCATCAAAATGCTCTTCTTTGAAACCCCCAAATGTGCCGAGCAGGGTCAGCAACCTTCATTTACACACAGATGAACGTGCAAACAACCCCAAAGCAGAAATATACACATTGTGTGGTTACATAGTAAATTATATCTACCTTTGATGGCAACCACAATATTTATTACTTTCTAAAATGTTTTGAAAATGCCTGGTTTCTTACATTATAGAAATTTTAAATTACTGAGACATCCATTCAGTCAACTCATCTATTCTTCTAAAAATGGGAGCAGCAAAACCTGTTTACCTCTATCTCAGAAACGTCTTCAAATTCTTGTTCTCTGTATTCAGGGAGGCTCTCACCACCTCTGGCTAAGACTGCTTACAGGCTTCTGACTCCCCTTCCTTGGTTTTGGTTATTCCCCAAATCAATGTTACTCCTCATGGCTACAGATTACAGATGATAGAGTTCCTAAATCAATCCTACCCATAACCACTCAAAAGCTTCAGTAAGGGTTAAGTATGGAATCCTCACCATGGAAGAGAAACAAGGACTTTCACAACCTCACTCTGTCCTCTCCTCTTCTATTCTCTGTCACATCATACCTGCCCCATTCCTTATAGTACCGTGCCATTCCCTAAACTCACATCAGATCTTTGTCACAACTCCTTGGCTTTGAGAACTTGGTGCTCCCCCTGACTAAAGGCCCAGGGAGTCTTCTGCTCCCCCCTCTAGACCCAACTCAACTAGCACTTCTGCTGTGAAGCCTCTGCAGATCCCTCCCGACAGAAGGTCATTCCCTCAGCATTGCCCTCCCAGCATTTTGCTCACAAGTCAATGGACTATGGCAATTCTTGACTAAACATGTGTGATTTTTGTCCATTCACCACAAATCCCAAAAGTTCACAGTACAACATGATCATCCACTTGCCGGAGGTAGGAATTTGAATTATGTATTGTATTTTAGCAAGGGTCAAACTAAGGAGGAAAAACTATCCTCAGGTATTTCAAACACAGACAATTTAATATAGCACAGGAAATTGGTCAAGCAGGGGACAGAAGAGCTAAAAAGCCAAACAAGAGATCAAGAGGTGACCCAGAAACTGGCGATAGGAGTACACTGCTGCCATCCATTTGACTGGAGTGATGGCATGACCAAGGACTGGAAGAACTGTGCTGGGATAGGATCATCACAGTGGCTTCCTGGCGGAAGCTGGGGCCACAAAAGGTAGGGCATTCCAGGAAAAGAGACAGCTGCTGTCAAAGATACTGCCCAAGGAAGAGCTAGAGAGGAAGGAATACCCTGGCTTCCCCATGCTTCCCGGTCTTCCCTAAGGGCCTCCCATTGGCTGAAGCAATGCAGATGCCAGATGCTGAGGCTTCTGGGTAATGTGGACTCCTGCAACAGAGAGCCAAGCAGAAGGACAGAATGGGAAATAACTGGCAAGAACCTCTCTTGGCTGCTGAGTGAACCTCACCAGCTAGTTGCTATATTCAACAGAATGGGAAGGTATCACAAGTCCTTTAGATGGTAATTATACCTTACCTGTTGGTTTCCTCCATAAGACTGTGAGCTCCTCGGTTCCTCAAAAAATTACAACTAGAAACACCACATGACCCAGTAATTTGGGTATTTAACCAAAGAAAACAAGATCACTAATATTAAAAGATCTAAGTTTGCTAAGTTTGCTGCAGCATCATTTACAATAGCCAACATATGGAAGTGCCCCAAGTGTCCACTGATAGATGAACAAATAAAGAAGATGTGGTGAATACAGACAATGGAATATCACTGAGCCATAAAAAAAGAATGAAATCTTGCCATGTGTGACAATGTGAACAGACCTAGGGGTCATATACATTTCATATACATATGGAATAGGAAAAACCAAATAAACAAGCCAAAACAAAACAAAACAAAAAAAATCAGACTCATAAATACAGAGAACAAACTGGTGGTTGCCAGAGGACAACCAGAGGGTTGCCAGAGGGGAGATGGATGGGTGGGGATAGGTGCAACAGATAAAAAAAGGTTAAGAAATACAAACTTCCGTTATAAAATAATAAGTTAAGAGGAAGAAAAGTACGGCACAGAGAATACAATCAATAATATTATAGTAATGTTGTTTGGTGACAGATAACTACACTTATGGTGAGCAGAATTGACAAATCACTATGTTGTACATTTAAGATTAATACAACTCTGTATGCTAATTATTCTTCAATAAAAAAAAAAAACTATTAAAAAAAGACTGTGGGTTCCTTAATCGCAGTTCCTTATCTCCATTTGTATCCCAACAGCTAGCACTGTTAAATGTCCATAAACACTAATCCCCTTGATTTACAACGTATTTTAACTCAGCATTTCCCAAAGCTTATTCTGTTAACCATTAATTCAAGGGATCTTATTGCCTATGACAGGTATGTAAAACTCTGCCATTCCCAAATAACTTCGTGAATCACAGTGTTAAGCAGATAGTATCTTAGTCCACTGGGGCTGCAATAACAGAATATCACAGGCTGAGTGGCTTATAAACCCCAGAAATTTATTTCCCACAGTCGTGCAACTGGAAGTCCAAGATGAGAGCGCCAGTGTGGCTGGGTGGGGGCCCTCTTCTCAGAGGGAGAAGGAACAAGGAAGCTGCCTGTCTTCCGTTAAGGGGGCAGTAATCTCCTTCATGAGGGCTCCACCCTCATGACCTCATCACTGTCCCCAAAGCCCCACCTCTTACTACCAGCAAAATGGCAATCAGGACCTCAACAAATGAATTGGGGTTAAGGGGGACAACGTTTTTCAGACCATAGCAACTGGTTTCTTTATTGCAGAAAATCAACAAAGCTCACTCAGAGCTTTTAAAGTGTGCTTGAGGAAAGACTTGTACTATGCAGCATGATTTCCACACAGATGACCACAGAACACTTTTTTCTCAAAGGACTAATGTCACACAGGGACATCATAAGGAGACACTGCTTTAAATCTCCTCAGATTCGCAGCATTACTTTATTTCACCTCTGAAATAGTTCTGTGAGGTAGGAAAGAACAAGGTCACCCCTTATAGATAAAAATGTTGCTAATAAATAATGAAAATGAAATAATACACCATCAAGTATTAACTGAACATATGAGATGGCATTTGCTCTTCTAGTCACTGTGGGACGAAAAGAAAATTATGTCTTAGTTCCTGCTCTATTTGAAGACACAAGACATACAAGAAAAACAGAGAACTATAACATGGAACTTTCTTTTTACCCAACAATATTTTTAAACATGTTCCAGTACATCTAAGTAGCTGATATTGCCTGGTTATTGAAAATATGAGACACATGAAAGGGAAGTTATTTACTAGAGTTATAAGCAGGTTGGTTCTGGAGTTTACATTACTTTTCAGCTTTATGAGCTGTAAAACCAAAACACCAGCTGGTCTGACATCTACCATATAAAGAGAAGATAACTAGATCCTCCAATAATTAGCCAGCAATATCAATGCACCAGAACCAGACCAATGTTGAATCTAACCTCATGATATTCTCAACATAACCATTTAGAAGTCCCTGGGAAATCCCTAGACCCCCTTCCCAGTGAACTCTATTTGTTTCCATCACAAACATTTTAATGATGAAGATGGACAAGGTCAAACATTGTCCTTCTTTTCTATAAAAGATACAAGGTCCTTGGTTTCATTATCTAAGAAGTATGTCCTCTGGAATTAACATTATCTTTACCCTTAACAATAGGGCACTTACACTAGAAAACTTTGCCAGCAGGTAATAATGAAAGATAACATTCTTCTCTTAAATAATTGTTAAAAGACTGTGGTCAGATGTTTTGGCATCCTCCTCTAATGGCTCTATATGCATATTACATTATTAACATTAACCTGCAATGCATTTTTTAAAAGATTTTATGTATTTATTTATTTATTTATTTACTTACTTACTTATTTATTTATGAAGTGTGTGCAAGCCAGAGTGGGAAGATGCAGAGGCAAAGGGAGAAGCAGAGCAGGGACCCCAACATGGGGCTGCACTCCAGGATCCTGGGATCATGACCTGAGCCAAAGCAGACGCTTCACTGACTTAGCCACCCAGGCACCCCTGTAATGCCTTTTTTGAGATTTGGCAAAAGTTGCTAGATCACTTTCCTACCAGTGATTTTATTGTTCTACAATACAAGTATAAACAGAGGACCAAGGAACAATAAAAAATAATTACCTATGTTAAGAGACATATTATCCACAATGCCAAGATATTCTGAATTCTCCATAGGCTACAAGGTGGAACTTCAGTTCACACTTTACTGTGGGTTAACAGCATTCACAGCACAAACAATAACTAATGGGATCACTTTGGGCGTCACTCTCTAAATTTCAGTGCTCTCAGCTATGGAAAAGAATAAATTGCCTGCCTCAATGGACTAAAATGAGAACGGAATCAGTTCAGCAGATGACTGGTCCCCTCGGGGTGCTGAGCCCCCAAAAATTAAACACTTAATACTATACCCTCCCCATTCATCCCAGGAGACTGGTCATAGACAACGTACTGAATGCGCTGTGAGATTTGCTGTCATGAAATGGATTGACTTTCCATAACCTAATGTTTCTCAAATCCATTTATTCCTGCTTGATCTTTCCTGTTAACATCTATTGGTACACCCGGCAATCCGTGTCCCTCAGAATGCACGGAGGGTGATATCTTCAGAAGAAAAGATAAACATCCACGAACAAGTTTTGAACCTGATGCTGGTATTCTTTCTGACTACAACCAGCACACACCATAAGACAGTCTTGCCAAGGGGAGGTAGCTGGAGAGGTCAAGTACTCACAGGCACCAATGATGACTGTGTCCCAAGGGCAAATTTCATCATCTCCTGATATCACAGAGGAAGATTCAAAGCTCTCCAGAGTGCGTGTTTTGAGGTTGTTTTTTTTTTTAAATAGGAATGGTTATGAATCGCATTCGTCAGTTTGCTTTCTTTGTGAATGACACACATTTTCTCTGCGTTAGGGAGGCTAACTAACCCATGCTAACTAACCGTGGCCTCAGCGGTATCCACGTAACGCTATGCTAGCTGGCAGTGACAAAAGGAAATCGACTAAAACTCAAGTGACTCTCTTGGAAAGACTTTACTCTGCATAAAGTAAATGAAGATGTAGACCCTGTCAAAACCATCAATCTAAATAATTCTAGGTTAAAAGTCTTGTCTCACAGACACGATAGGCCCACGTGTGGCGGATAACCATTTCCTCCAACATTTTAACCAATTATTATCATTAGCATTTTTTTTTCACAAATACAAAATTTGGACGTAAAAAACCCATCATCTAAAATAGGTAAAAACGGAGTACACCCCAGCACACTGGCAGAGAATATAAACCAGCAACAATGCACTCTCGGGCTGAAGGAGGAAAACAGGGCACAGAAAATGACAGCAGGTGTGTAATTTGCAGGTGGAGTCACAAATCAAAATAGTCTTTATATAAGCACAGTGTGGAAAAGATTTGGTCCTTCTGCTTTCTGAGTGTATACACAGAGCTGACTATCCATCAGGAATGCCCCAAATCTCTAAGATCAGAGAGAACACAGCTAGAAACTGGTCCGCTCACACAATGGTGGTGATATCTTGCTGCTTCTGTCATATGATCCCCAAAATAACTACGGATAGAAAGAGATTGATAGTCATACTTAGGTTTTCAGTAGACATAAGCCTAGGCCCCTAATACCGGGATAATATGAGATTTGAAGTGAACAAAATTCTTTCCTATTTCCCAAAATGCAGCCTGGGGGGCCATTTGTGTTCTAGAACTTCTAGGGGAAGCTGTTGAAACAGCTTCACCTGGGCCACACTCAGACCTGCCTACGAATCACTCTCTGGGACAGAGCAGGAGTCTCCCTGAGAAATGAACTCCTAGGGCACTTTCAGGTCTCCTAGAGAATTAAAAGAATATGGTATTGAATTTTGATGTCAGTGATTGATATGGAGAACTTGAAAGCTTTCTATAAAAGTTTGAAAACCATCAAAAACTTTCCAAAGGAAGCCTTAGAAGTACAAGTATTTCTGGGCAAAAAGGAAAAAAAAAAAAAGTAGGTAGAAGAAAACTGGTGGGACTTCTGAGTGGCTCAGTCAGTTAAGCGTCTGCCTTCAGCTCAGGACATGATCCCAGGGTTCTGGGATCGAGTCCTGTATCAGGATCCCTGCCTCCCTCTCCCTCTGCCACTCCCCCTGCTTGTGTTCTCACTCTCACTCTCTCAAATAAAACCTTGAAGTAAAATCTTGAAGAAGAAGGAGGAGGAGGAGGAGGAAGAGGAGGAGAAAACAACTGGTGACCATGGCTGTTTGAAAATATAATTTTAACATATTAAATATAAATATAAAATTTGGTATTTAGGTTTTATGAAAGATCAGCTAATTCATTGACATCCCTGCCTATAAGGAGTCCAGAGCTCAAAGCGACTTGTACCTGAGGCATTCGCTGTCAGTTGGCCCCACTGCTGCTCCCTCTAGCCCTTCCCTGGCTGCCAAAGGCTGGCTCTCACGGCCACACTGCCTAGGTTCCATCCACCGCCCGTTCCTCATGATGAGCAATGTATGTGGGACATATGACTGTGTGGAAAGGAGTGTCTGTGGCCCTAGAAAGCACCACTCTTCAAGAGTGCATCATTTTTTCCCCTAGAGATGTCTAAGATCAGGAGACCCTTTCCTTAGAGCCCACGGAAGTGCCATTTCACCTCCCAGCAGAAGCTCTGACCAGCTGGATCCAGAGTGTCCTCCCGGCCTAGTCATTTCACTTTTACAAGACACACGTGGCTTTCTGGAGTCAGTCAAGGGCTGTCTTCGCCCATCTCTCCAGTCTGCAGTATGGTTTTCATGTCTTTCAGTGAGCAATTCATGACTAAAAATCCAGAGGGTATATGAAGGTCTTGTTTTGAGTTCCACTTCTATAAAATCTTGTTTTGGTCATAGGGCAATGGCAAATAAAAGAATATATGTAGACACACACACACATATATAAATATATGTATAGATTACATATATATGTATATATAATATATATATTATAAGTTTTTTAAAATATATATAAATATATATGAAATTTACATAATACAATTCTGTATATAGTATGTCTAAGATAGAGAACTTGAGGAAAATGATTTCCTGTGACAAAAACAGGGAGAGATAGAACAAGGATGTCCTTAGCCAACATGACACTACGTATCTTTCCAAGCCCAATTACAGAACTTTATATTGGATTATTACACAAGTAAACAAACATTAACTAACTTCTGAAAGTAAACAATCTCCAAGAAGTCAAACATTTCTAAAACACGAAATGGTTAACTTAGAACAGGGTTCTCGAGCTGGGAGCTCAGAACAAGCATCATCTGGAAACTAGTTAGAAATGCAAAGTATCAGGCCCCTCCCCAAGCCAATGGAATCAGAGTCCCTGGGTGGGTCCCAGGGAGTCTGTGTCTTAAAAGCCCTGGGTGGTCCTGATGCAGGGTAAAGTTTGGGAACCATAGGCTCAGAACTCAAGATACTTCCCTGGTCTTTACCTTCTTTGTTGGAGGGTAGCTGAACGGAGCAGGAGTACAGTAGGAAGCAATGCACAAGGTGTAGCTTCAAGAGGAGCGAAAAGACCCCTGCCTGCTCTCCCAGCTGGCCTCAGAAGTCTCTGGATTTCTTAAAACTCAGAGCAGCTTCTTTCCATTCATCACAGTCACTAAAAAGCCACTAGGCCCATGAATATGCCAGCCCTCCTCCTTTATCTTATTCCTTAGCAGTCACTTGACAGATAGCCAGAAAGGAGGGGAAGCACACAGTGGCATATCACATGACAAGTCAGGTTTAAAGGGGAGCGAGGGAAGGAGAGTTGTGAGCCCTCCTCCTAGAGGGATGACAGACAGGTCCAGGTGGGACCCTACCGTGAAGGGATCTGGAAAGGCTTTCCACACACAGAGCAAGGGATGCTCAAAGAAACGCTCCGGCATCATTACTGTCTTCAGGAGCACATAACTAACAATCAATTAGTTGAGAACATGGTCTCCCCTGGCTTCCTCAACAGAACACCTTCCAAACTGCAAAGGTCGCTGTTGGCTACTAATTAGCACTCTCTACCCATTTTATATGTAAACGTGATGCAAGTTCAAGCTAATGTGGAACAGTAGAAATTTGGGACTCTCTTCCATGCCCCCTTTATCCCAGCAGCAGCAGTGGCTTCTTAGGACGAGAGACACACAGACCCTGACATTCACAAGCACTGGCCAGAGAACTTAGAGACAGACCCATTCTGTCTTCACCATGTTGCCCCATGTTATATTTACAAAGCACACAAATAAGACATTTCCTAACACATGCATTAGAAGTGTGATACTGACGCTTAAAAATTTTGTGGAAGGACTTCATGACAACAAGCAGTACCTGAAAGCATGTAATTGTATACTTAGCAAATGCACCCAAATGAAAACCTGCTTTCTCCTAGTGCCATCACTATCAGATACACATGGACCTGCTTTTATCATACACTCTGTTTCTCCGAGGGTGTTTGAAAAACTCAATCAAGGCCAGTCTGTAAAAATTCTGACAGAAACATGGAGAAGTGGCAATTAAAGTTTCTGTACAAGTTGCCCCAAGAAGAGCACGAGTCACTGATTCCTAGAAGTACTCCTCTACGGGGTGAAAATGTCATATGCGACCATCCTGTCTTGCCTCGCTCTGCCAGCTGACAGGTGACATTTTAACCTCTAACCAACCACAGCAAGACAATTCAAAATTAAGGTTGACACTTTGTCCTTTAACTAGTTCCAAAGTACTGCAGGGGCTTTACTGCCTGATGTTACACCATATGTGCAAACTCTAGACACAGCAGGCAGGGGTAAGCAGGACGCCTCTGTACTCTGCCATTCTCCTGCTTCCTGTTGTTTTTGGAGCAGCCCTAACTTTAGCTAAACATAACCCTTCTGGGTGAATCATTTTTAGTAAGAGAATCCGCCTTATAGGAGAGCTCGCTGTATGCAGTCTGTATTTCAGAAGCAGAGCCATCTACGGAAGGCTTAAGAACTCACTGGTTTGATATTTTGCAGTCTTTATGAAACCCGCCCATTTTATGAAAAATTTCATAGAACAAAGTTACTAACCATTGAAGTTTTTATGAATAAAACCCCAAATAATTATAGAATGAATAACAGGAAGAATTCTTTTTGAAGTTTCCCCTTCCCCCAACTTGTCTACCATTATGCAATAGTGACGGGAGACAGATATTTCAAAACCTTTTCCAGAACTCAGGTCGTTTTTTCATTCTAAATTTACTCTAAATCTTGATTAACAGGATGTATTTACTTACTTGTGCCCTCAAGAGGTCTGATTCAGAAAAACACTATTTTAGGTTTTACGTTCATCTTTATTTTTTTTCCAGGTAGGAGAAATACATATGAGAAAGGAGAGGGTATCAACTGCTGATAATAAACTGTATCCTTAGCTTAAGGTCAGTGACTCTCGCCAAGCAGAGTTCATGAAAAGCATGTACAAAGTGGGGAAAAGGTCCTTTTAAAAACACACCCAACTTCCCCAGTGATCTTTCCCCTTGAGTTTTCTGTAAAATAGAACATTTAGCTCTGTATCATTCCAAAAAATCTATACGTATCTTAGGGAGGGGAGCATAAATCTCACGGGTCTCAGGTTCACTTCCTGTTGCCTTCCTTCATGATATATTTAAAGATAATCAATAAAAACTGATTTCTCTTTGTAAGCATTTTTCTGTTCTGCCAGAAATAATGGCAGACCCCACCCTAAAATGAAGGAAAAATGGAAAGTAATATTTATCATAAGAGGAGAAAAAGGAACTGCCTAAGCATTTTTCCTGAGCTAAGTGAAACACAAACAGCAAATCAAGTTTACTCTTAAAGAAAAACAAATTTTAAATACTCCCAAGCACTAATTCTATTTCTGAAAACTGTGGTATCAAAAAGTTTTCAAGTTCTGGATTTATATCCTGGCTTTCAACAACCTCCTTGTGTTCTCTAATCGTTTCACTACATTTCTATATGAATATAAATATATATGTATATATATATATATTTTTTCACATATACACAAACACACACATATATATGTATCTCATACACATGACTTCAGCTCAATGTTGAACACTGAAACACCAAAGAAAGGACAGCTAAGTCCCCCAGACCGCCTCCCAGGGCAGAGTGCAATGCAAACCTTCAGGGAAAAGCACAGATGAGAACAATATTAATCCAGTAGAGGAATAAAGACCTGCAAGCAACATTGTTATTTGTTTTAAAACACAAATCTTTTTTGCCTCTTGTCTTCTTAGCGCAAGGATTTTCTTATCCAAAATGTTACTTGAAAGTGTTCTATTAAATAACCCACAATCATCTGTTGGGGTTTCTCCAAAAGGGTCTATCTGAGAACTATCTATTTTAATTTTTTTTTTCTTCTTCTGGATTCTTCTGAATTCTTCACAAAAGACTATAAGAAAACCCCACATGGAAGAAGAATAGACTTTTACTTTGTAATGAAGTTACAAATACATTTTATACATTTTCCTGGCTTCCTATTTCCCTTCTTTCTGTGCTATCTACAGGTTGTCATATTTTACCAGGATGGACTATAAATCAGGCAAGTTCAGCCTGTCAGTTTGAAGAACGGAGGTGAAAAGCGCAGTGGAAAATATATAAAGTATAATTAAAACCATACGACCAGATATACTGAAGTAATACTTGTTGGAGGAAACCCAAGTAAAAATCAAACCTTTTCTGGTGTTAGTGAGACTCTCCAGTCCATTTGGGACAAGCACTCAGTTATTTGCTTTTTCTTTTTTTCTTCACAGCAAGAGCATCCAGGGAAGTTAAATCCTAACAAGATAATTAAGTCTATGGCTGTATTTGCAGCGGAATGTAATCCATAGTTGTTCATGTAAAACTGATCTCTCATTTAAAACCATAATCATTTATTTAGAAATATAGTTTAAGATTCATCAAGGGTCAATTTTATGCCTGCCAAAGAGTATTAAAGGCTTATGACAGCAATGTTGATTCAAAAAGCTAAAGACCTAAAGATGCCAGTAAGACACAGATAATCTAATTGCTTACTGTTGAACAAGGAGAGCAGGAAGTTAGAAAATCTAAACTATCTCCCCTACTACATTATAAACAATCGCCAGGTTGCCACCTCATTCAGGTTGTACTTGGCAGGCCAATGATATATATATGCCTAAAGATGTACAGAAATTAAGATCTCTTCAAGTTATAAAGCAATTCCGATTTAAAACAAACAAACAAACTTTGACTTTGGCAGTCCATCACTAAAGCCACCCCATGTCTATTTCTCCAGAGCATTCCAAGTGCCAGTTATAAGGATTTTGGCAGACAAAAGGAACATAATTTTCAATACTGCTTTGGGATTCCAGTAAATAAGTCAAAGTGAACAAGTTACTTACCCCCCAGAAACTGAATTCCTCCAGCCACTCTTCCCACTGTCCTGGAGATGAGCTCCGACACACAGCAACCCATGAGGGCGGTGAGGGCCACCAGGAGGAGGAGGCCACAGCCCAGGCCTGTGACAATGGTACAGATCCTCCATTCTGCACTGGGGATGCCCTGGAAGGAGGCGTAGCGCCCACACTCCTCCACCATCACCATCATCTGCCGGCTCTCATCGTGGACAGGATAGGAGCACCTCCGGAAAGTACCGAAGGACACAGACTTGCCCAGCTGTGATCCCCAGAGCCAGTAAGGCATGAAGAACCCCACACAAGAGGTGGCAGCACAAAGAAAGGAGAGCAAAGCCCAGATCACCCCAGTACAAGTCAGGCTGGATGCCATCTTTCAGGGCAACGGGGACGCGCAGTAACTGTTTAGGACTTCAGGAGCCAGGGAAGGTGTGAAACCACCAGGCAAGGGTGGGCAGTCCACACTTCTGTAATGGGGGGTGTCTAGTAACAGAATGGATCTTCAGTCTTCCTGACCATCAACTTCCCATTCTCTGTAGTAAGGACGATGGTCCCTGGCAAAACAATAATAAATGTTAAAAGTGAAATGTTTTTAGAGCAGCGATAACACCGGTATAGTTGGGCTGCAACTCTTAATGAATAAACATTCAAACTTGCCCCAACACTTCAAAAGTGGGAAGAACTCATTCTCTCTAGAAACTTCTCTACCATTCAAGTTTTGTCAAACTAGCTCATAGCTTTTTCATGTCTTTATCTCCTGTAAATGCTCCCAAATTAACTCTGACAGCTATTTACTTAAAGAAATGCATGGCTTCTATTTGCCAAGTCAGTGAATCCATTTCACATGCTCACAAGGAAAAGTAATGTAGCATTTTTACTGGCAGTAAACATGATTCCAAATATTAAAATAAAGTGAATCATACCATGGTTTGTTTATTTGGCTTGCAAGTTCATGCTGATAATTTGTAGCAACTTTTCCGTGTCCCTTTAGGTGCATTAACTCTGCACGAGCCCAAACAAAATAATTAGGATAATTTTCACAGCGGCAGAGCACCACAAATTCAACAAGTACTATAGACTGTCTAGGCACATAGAATGGATGGAACTATTAGGCACTCCCTGTACTCCTTCAGTAGTATTTGTGAATTCCTTCAGTCTTAACTCCCTTTCTCCTAGTGCAAATGAAAGAAAGGCTGTGTAGGGCTTCCTTCTGATTCATGGGTTCCAATAAAGATTGGTAGGACTCTCTCTCCCGCGGAACGATTGTCAGCGTCTAATCTGAAAAGTAATCCGCACTTTCTAGTACTCCGCATGGAACCCCAGTCATTCAAAGAGTTCAATGCGCCTTGACTTCCAGCCCTCCCTTCCTCTCAAAAGGAGTTCTTGAACCATTTCCCACACTTTCCATACAGAAAGGAATACAGACGCAGCCCATGCACCCCACGGTTCCATTCCCAGAACCTATAACTCCAGTTTTTCAGTGTCCACAGCAAATTCCCTCTCCCTGGCCTCCCCCGTACCCAGCCCTCACCCCTACTGTTTCCTCTCCACCCGCCGCCCCAGTTCCAGCCCAGTGTGTCACTGCGGGGGAGCTTCAACTACTTTTTTTTTTTTTTTTTTTTAAATCATGTCAACTGCAGTCACCGTCAGCGTTAGCCGCTGAACTTGGTCTGCCTGGGCCATGAGGCTGGGGGAGGTTGCGGGGGGCGGTCTGGGGGTTGGAAGGCCCTCATCTGCAGCCAGGGTTTGGCGCTCCGAGGGGCGGGCAAGCCCACAGTGGGCCCCTCGCAATGGCCCCACCCCGGACGACACCCTGTGCTCCCGGAGCTCCGAGCGGGGAGAGGGGCATTTTCCGGCCGGCCCGCGCGCAGGGAGGGGAAAGCACGGGAAGGCAGCACCCCCCGGAGGCAGCCGCCGACAGCGGACGCGGCGGCCGGGAGAGCCGACCGCGCCGCGGGGCTCAGGAAGTGCGGAGCCGGGAGCAGCCCGACTCCGGCGGCGGGGGGCCGGGGGGGGGGGCGCGGGGAGAGAGCGGAGTCCGCGGCGCCGGGCAGCCAGCGCTCTACTCACTCACCCGGCTGGCGGGCGGCGGCCGGGGCGCGCGCTCAACTTGCGGTCTTCCGCGGGCGGAACATCCACGGCGCCCAGCGCGTCCTTTCTCCTCGCCGCTGTCCCTCACAGCCGCGGCCACCCCGGGGCGGAGAGCGGCGTCCGGCCGGAGGCGGAGGGTCTCGCGAAGGCCGGGCTGCGCCGCCACCCGCGGAGCCCCCGCTGCCCGCGCTCTCCGGCGGTGGCGCGGACGGAGCGCGGTGGCCACGCGCGGGGCGCCCGGGCTCTCACGCAGAGGAACAGAGCTCCCTTTGGCAGGCGAGGCACGCACCGCCTCCTCCCCTCGGCGGCCCGGCCCTCCTCTTTCTCTTGTCCCCTCCCCTCGCGCCCGGGGACCCACGGCCGGCGGAACGCGGACGCGGCGCTGCCGACCGGGACCCGGGAGTCCCCCCTCCTCGTCCCGGGGTGGGGGGGCGCAGCTCTGGCTGTTCCCGCAGCCGACCCCCCCCCCCCGCCGCCCTCCCCTCTAGGCTCCTGCCAAGAGGGGAGGGCAGGGAGGCACGCAGACCCAGAAGTAGGGGAGAAAGTTGCCGGTCTTCTCCGTGCTCCCGAGGGGCTGCGAAGACCAGACAAGTTCCCTGGTTGCATTTCTGGGGCTGGGGTTTGCGGCTTAAGCGCCCGTTTCCTACCGGAGATGCAGATGAAAAGGAGCGCCTCAACACTGGGCAAAGTGACCCTTTGGAGCTTTGAGGAGGTCCTTGGGTTGGAGTCACTTTGGAAGGAGTGAGAAAAGCTAGTGTGGACTGAGAGATAAGAACGGGAAGCCTAAGCTCAGGGATTCTGTCTGGCAAGCTTCTTTCCAGACAGGCCAGGGAGAAGGCAGGGGGAGACTTCCAGCGAGCAAGCCTCTCCCCAGAGATACCCTTTCTGGGAACCTCTTTCAAGCCATTGTATTCTCTCCCTCTTTATCTCTCCCTCCCTCTCTCTTTTCTTTTTTCTCTTTCTCTTTCTGCCTCTCTTTCCCTCTCCCTCTCCGCCCTCCTCCCCTCCCGCCCTTCCCCTCCATCTCTCTAACCAATCACTCTTGGAATCAGAACCATTAGATTTCTGTCTTAGCTTGCCCTTCTCACTCACCTCTTTGGAAGTTGAGAGCTACATTCAGTAGAGGACTGTGGGCGTCTCTGTTGAAGACCATATTTGAAGAACCCCGCCGTGTAGGAATAGCAGTGTGTGAAGCAGATACTTCCCGGGATAGTCTGTGAAGTGCTTTTTCAAAGGAGTTAGAAGTAATAAATGGGTAGGTATATATAATATTTCATAGTAAATTTTCAAACTGCGTCATTTCAGTTAGCCATAATGGTGGACATTCTTCCTGCAACTACAGCTGGAGATATACGTTCTCTCATTATCATATTGAAAAGACTTGAGTAATCTCTTGGGTTTTGATTATCATGAGGAGGGGGGCTCTACTAGCATCTAGTGGTTAGAGGCCAGGGGTGCCGCTAAACACCTTGCAATGCACAGGACAACCTCTCAGAATTACTCAACCCAAAAAGTAAATAGTGCTAAGGTTAAGAAAACCTGTTTCAGTGAAATGTCAGGTGGTTCCCTGTTCCCCTGTAGCTCATCCCTGAAATCCCAGGTTCAGAATCCCTGATTCAAGTGATTTAAATTGTCTCATACAAATCACTGGTTACTTAGCTCTGGGATGGCTCAAATGATGGGTCTGACTTCCAGTTAGTGCCACGCCCGTAGCTATTACCCAAAGCCTTCAGATATATAATGTGAAGGCAGAAGATAGAACCATATAAAGACAAAATTACAGTCATGAGATTTGTCCGAGAGGTTACAGCTAAAATGCGGGCTTTAAAATAACTCATGGGCGCCTGGGTGGCTCAGTTGGTTGAGCAACTACCTTTGGCTCCAGTTGTGGTCCTGAGGTCCTGGATTTGAATCCCACATCAAGCTCCCCCTGCTCAGCAGGGAGCCTGCTTCTCCTCCCTCTGCCTGCCACTCCCCCTGCTTGTACTCTCTCTGTCAAATAAATACATAAAATCTTTAAAATAAAATAAAACAAAACAACTCATTATTTGCATCCTATTAAACAGGTCAAAATGCTACTGGAGAGATTCTGCTTAAAATGAAAAAGAAGATAGAGGAAGAGGTTGAATTTTTAAAAGATTTATTAATAATTAATAAATCTTTTAGTATTTATAATAAATACTAAAAGATTTATTAGGATGTATATATCAATTATTTGTGAAAGCATAGTACATTATGCAGTAGGACTCAAATTTCTAAATTAGATGAATGCATTTGGACAAATGGTGACCTTTCCGAGCCTGAGTTCTCTCATTTGTAAAAAGAGCCTGTAATGGGCGGTTTTATAAATTTTAATTTAGTGAAGGAGGGGGCAGGGGAAGGGCAGAGGGAGAGGGAGAGAGAGACTTTCAAGCAGACTCTGTGCTGAGCAATGCTCAGCTGACTGAGCCACCTAGGCGCACCTGTAATAGACGGTTTTTAACATTGTCCTAGCTCATGACTTCTAGCATCATGATCATAGAAGTATTCATATATTTGAGAAGGAGTCTGGGAGTCATCTGATTTTGCTTAAGTACATTTAACAGATGAGGAAGCGGGGGCTCAGAATCCTTCTGGTGTGCTAACCAAAGCTGAGCCTAGAATCCATGTATCCTGATTTCCCTTCTCATTCCACCATGTAATTATGTTCCCAAACTATAAAATCTTCCGAATTACACCTTGGGTTCTTGTGTGTATACTTTATAGGCAAAATGCATTGTAATATCTTTAAAACCCTTGTATTAAATTTGCACCTTCAAAGGATCTTTAAATTATCTCCCAGCCAGAAGTTCCCACATAGTAGAGGTGGCATGTACCTCTTACTCCAGGTTTGAGTTTCTAGTACATTTGGAGAGTGGTCTTGTTGAGTCACAAGATGAGATGAGGAGGCTGTAAAGCATCTGACAATGCCCTTGGTTGGCTATCCAAGATTAAGTCCCAACTCCTTGTCCTTGTTCCCTAGGTAAATACCTCCCTTCCAACATCCTTAAAGCTAGTGGCAATCACGTGATCTCTTTAGCTAATGAGTCTACTGAGGAAGCCTCAGGGAAGATTGCATTCTCTGATAAAAAAACAGCTGTCTTCAGACACATTCTTGAAGGATGAGGTGTTTGAAGCTGTGGCAGCCTTCTGACAACCATGAGGAAAATCAGAGACAGAATCCCAGGTGGAGCTACACACCTCCTTTTGAAATTTTTAAAAGTAAATTATAGATTGTTAATATGGTTTAAATCACTGTTATTTAAATCTTCTGCTTGTAGTAGCTGAAAGCATTCCTAATCAATGAAGTACCATCCAGATAAGACATATGCTCAATGACAGGAAACCCAGCATGGTACCTGAGAGCTTTGCAGTTAAAGATAAATACTCAATAATTGAACATTAACTGGAAGAATTAATGAACAAATCAATATCATTGTGATTATGATCCTTGTTCCTGTGCAGCCTACAGAGCGCGTCTTTAATTTTTAAACAAATAGGGTGTGCTATGTAAAATTAGGGAGGAAGGAGGATAGCGGGATAGAGGAAACGCCATGGAATCAATCACTTCTGACTCTAGGGGAGAGGTTGGAAAGGGACCTCTTCAGTTGATGTTTGTGATAAAAGCTACAGTTCGGCTCATACAATGCCCATTTCCAACCCTCTTCTGCTATCACTTTCTCCGCAACAGAAGCAGTGAAAGCTAAAATCTCCATTCCCCAGCCTCGCTTGATGTCTGCGTGGCCATGTTGACAGTGCTGGTCATCGATGAAAGTGGAGTGGTGCCGCACCCCACCCCACCCACCCCCGCTCCCTGCCACCCCATCCTCTTCCTCTTTCTTCCAGCCTTGAAAACAGATGTGATGGCACCTAGAAGCACAGAAGTCATTATTCAGCCATGAGGTGAGAAGGATGATGACAAAAGCCAACACACTAAGAATGATGGAATAAAATGGCGCCAAGAGTCTGGATGCTTGGTCTTTTCACTAGGCTGCTCTGTTATCCCCAGACACCCTTACCTGTTTAAGCCTCTGTTACTGGCAACAAACAAGCGCCCACTAGACTACTGAAATGACCTGTTCTCTTGCAGTCCAGAAGCCGGCGCCATGGGAAGGTGGATTAGACACAGGGTGAGGGGCCATGAAGCAGAAGAAACAAAGAGTGCTGGGGCACCATTCTTTCTCTGGCAAACGGTGGCTACAGTGGGCATGCATTGTCTATGGCATGTATTGGACCCTTCTTAAAGTCTGGTGAGAGAAACAGGAATAGCCATGAACACAGTTTACAAAATAGCTCCCCTTAAAGTCCTAACCTTGAGAAATTTAAGAAAGACCGAAATTCTCAGCATTATCAAATGACCTTCCACGAGAAGGACCTCTGAATACAGGCCAGCAAGAGAGAGATGCGGGAAGGTATAGTGTGTAAAAGAGAATTAGGGCATAACAAAAGCCAGGCTCTAAATACTAAATAGAGCCCGGGAAGAGAGATTTCTTCAACGGCTCCCGGCCTAGAGCAGATCAGTTCTGTATCAGAATACGTCATTTGTTCCCCCACAGAGGCACTGAAGAGAGGCTCTGCTAGCTGAAAACTCATCACGGTGCTCAGGACAGAGGATGTAAAGTAAACAATTGGAGAGCATGGTAAGTTCATTCTTTTGGCTGCTTCTTTCCTCTGTACATTCCTGAACTACCCTTGCCCCTCATGAATCTTTCTCTCTCTTTTTGAAGAGTTTGTTTCTTTATTAGAGAGAGAGTGCATGTGCACACACACGCATAAGGGTTGGAGGGGCAAAGGAAGAAGCAGACTCCCCGCTGAGCAGGAAGCCCAAGGCGGGGCTCCATCCCAGGGCCCCAGGATCATGACCTGAGGCAAAGACAGACTTTACCAGCTAAGCCACCCAATGCCCCATGAATCTCTTCTCAAGACAAATTTAAATGAGTATTGCTATGGTATTTTACTGCATTGTGTCCATCTTGTATAGCGGGGGGAAAAATCTCACAAGACAAGTGAACTCTCAGGTTTCCTGGTCTCCATTTCAAGTAGTCTCGGAGTGAGATCATGGATTGCTTTTAGAATACTCTTTCTCTCGCGTACATGGTTATGCATACATTTACCATAGCTGCCCTAACATCCTATTAAAGGAGGTTGCCTATTTCATTTTCTATGAGCTTTCTGTCATGTGTTTGATAGACTCAAGGCCTGTCTTCTGTAGAAATTGTGTCTTGTTATGTACGATTTCTAAACATAGTGATTTGTATGACTGTATTCCTCAAGAACTCTCATGGAAATAAGGTACATAGAGTCCATGGTCTGCTCCCAGGAGTGCTGTCTGCATTATTCATTTAAAGTTTGCAAACTACTTTGGCAATCTAAAGTGCCATATAATTTCTCTATATTATTCTTTTATGAATTAAAGCAGCATACAAATTTTAAATCAATAACTTATTCATAAGAAGCAAAAAATGTGAAGTGTTAAATCGCACTTTACATAGCAAATATTTCACATTAAGCCATCAAAATGGAAAATGTCCATAATACATTATATCTATTTTTTGCTAAATGACCCAGTAAGCAATTTCAAGTAGTACATGATTATGTTTAATATTGAATCAATGTCATGCGTTTGCTACTTTTAAATTCTTCTTTTTTTCTTTTTGTATCAAAAATTATCTCGGGCTTTTTCAGTGTTATGACTATGTCTTATGGGTTTTTAAAATTTTCCCAGAACATGTAGAAAGAGGAGTATAATGAGTTCTATAGAAAGAGATAAGAATTTTTTCTGTGATAATATTTGCTGCCAATCACTGATACCTTCTGAGAAAATCCACAAAGATGTGTTTCTGCAGCATTTTAAATTTGTGAATCCTCCCTTCATCAAAATAAGATGCATTGCGAGTATTAAATATACTAATAGAGTGATCTAAGAGAAGAAAACCAAAACTTAGATAGTTAACTTAGTATTATAACACAGAGAAGTTAACAAACTCTGGTTTTCCCGAAGTACATAATTTCACATTACAGCCATTGTGAAATGGTAGAGGAGACATGCTTTTCCCCCATTTTTCTAGTTTTTTTTTTCCCTCAGGAAAAAAAAAGGAGAAATTTTTCTTAAATGCACCTGGTCTCTCTCCACTCATCCAAGCAGCTGGGGTAATTGGAGGCCCGGGGGTGGGGGACCCTCTTTGTGTGCTCGGTTATGGCCGCCCTTCTCTCGTGGGTGAATGTCCCACATAGGGCAAGAGAGAGAAAGGCAGAGCCTGGGAGAGCTGGCAAATCTGCTGAGCTCTGGGGCCCACTTAGCAGGCTCGTTTGCCCCTCACTAAGCTGCATCCTTCACTCTAACCTCCATTAGTAATAGCCATGACGTTTTGGTCTCCATCTGCCACTTTTCCCCCTTCATTTGTCCAGATTGCATCGGGGAAGAGATGCACTCTTTATTGGCCCCTGTCAGAGATCCTAATAGGAACATCACAAACTGAACCTAAGCATGTTGAAATACTAATGAAATATGACTATTCTGTGACCAATAACGGCAGCAACACCGGGTCTGTACTGACGGGGTCCAGAGAAAAGACAGGAGCTGACTTCAGCAGTCAGCCGTGAGCTGAACCGTCAACGATGGTGTCTGGTTGACTTGCCAGCTCCGAGTACTTGTACACGTGTGGATGCAGGGAGAACGCTGTTTGGCTACTTACGCCTTCCAAAGATCAATGTCCCTGGGGGTTAAAAGCTGAAGAACATGGGCGAGGTGACAAGCAGCAGAAGACCCAAGAATAAAAATAGAATTAAGAGCCGTCTACAGCATCAACCATTTCGGCAGACAGACGTTAGAAGTGTTGGTGGGGGTACCAATAGCAGTGGGGAGGGAGGAGAGAGAAGGAGGAGGAAGAGGGCACGAGAGGGAGTGGGAAGGAGAGCAACAGAGGCAGGGAGAGGCGGAGAGAAATAGAAGACAACCGCTCAGTTTGGGTTTTATTTGTCTTGCTTCGTTTCCGGGGAGAGAGGGGTGAATAGGACTTCTGTGTCCTCTACCGTGAAGGCACAGGCACGGCGTTCTTGCCATGTCTGGTGAGGGCTGGGAAAATAGAGACCCGACGGCTCAATCATTACTCCGGGAGGAGTTGTGTGCCAGGAAAAGGACAGGTCAACTAGGAAGCACTCGCAGTCAAAGGGCCTTCGCTCCGTGCAGGGAAAGGAGGGCTGTGTTTCCCAGCCCTCGGTCAGCTCCTGCAGTAACAACCCGCTATCATAACTGATGTTTGATATGATGCCTTTTCCAAGTGCCCAGACAATCAGCCAGGCCTTCCTCCATGCTTCCGACCAATGTATACCTCTTCTACTACAGAGCTGACAGCAATGCATTATCATTATTTGGTTGTGAATGCGTACCCCAGGCCCGATCGTGAGCTCCTCAAGGCCTGCCTTCCTCAGCCTTTCAAGCACATAGCAGGTGCTTACAGTGTCGGGCCTAAAATTTCATGGGATGCGTTGATATCTTGGAGCCTCGGTAGGCCCCAAAGACCTGGCTGTGAGTCCTGTACTCCTTTTTTTTTTTTTTTAAGATTGTATTTATTTATTTGACCGACAGATCACAAGTCAGAGAGGCAGGCAGAGAGAGCGAGAGGAGGAAGCAGGCTCCCCGCTGAGCAGAGAGCCCGATGCTGGGTTCAATGTCAGGACCCTGGGATCATGACCTGAGCTGAAGGCAGAGGTTTTAACCCACTGAGCCACCCAGGCGCCCCTGTGAGTCCTGTACTCTTGATAGATCCTGTGAGTCCTGTACTCTTGACAGATGTGCCTCACACCCAGAAGGAGAAGTTGCTCTCCTGACCAGCTTCTCTGTTAGCCAAACCAGCTGCACCTCATGGGGTCCTCAACCTAACGGCTCTCAGCTCCCTCCCAGCCCACAGAATTATTCAAACAAGTTAATCGCATCCTCCTGCGGGAACCCAGGGCACTCCCCCCTCTCCTTACTCCAAGCCTTGCCTCCCACTGCCCCTGCTGGTTCAGTCTGCTCCCAGGTACAGCCCAGTGTGGCCCGCACCCCACCTGGTAGGATCCTCCTCCCCCAGCCTGTGTGTTGATTGACCAATAAACTTCTGCCATCTCGTCCAGCCGGTGCCAGGTGTCAGGTTTTCATCATCTCATGCTACTTAGGATGAGGGACCCTACTCATCAATGAAATGATCAGAAAGTGCTGAATAAACACTTGATAAAAAACATACCTGATACCATGATTGATAGGATACCATCATATAATCAAAAAAGACAATAGGGGCGCCTGGGTGGCTCAGTCGGTTAAGCATCTGACTCTTGGTTTCTGCTCAGGTCATGACCTCAGGGGTCGTGAGATCAGGTTGCACATCAGGCTTCCTGCTCAGCACGGAGTCTGCTTGAGATTCTCTCTCTCCCTCTCCCTTTACCCTTCCCACTCATGCTCTCTCTCTCTCTCTCAAATGAATAAATCTTTTAAAAAAGACTACCATTATATATATTTGGTTTTTTAAAGGTACTAAATTTTAGGATGTGCTTTGGAAACATTTCCATTCTACAACAACCGAAATTTCAGAATGTGAAATCCTTCAATATCTACGAATATATTAACCACATCAGCCACTCCTTTATTGTTGCAGGTAAAGTTTTTACTGTTGTCACAGATAAGCAATTATTTATGGTATGACTGAGGGACTCTTTTCATTGGGCTTATCTGTGTACTCCTGATCTGCCTCAAATAACCCAGATCACTTCCAGAATTAAAATGCTTAATAGAAGCAGAAGGCAGTTATCAATCGAATGAGGTCTCTGAAACACAGAATGACTAAATCCAACCCATTGGACAGAAAAGCTTATGGAGAAGCGTATTTCAGATCAGAGTAGGGAAGGGTCAGAGTTGTCCCTGAAGGGAACATGCATTTCAAAACCTCGAGAACTGCAACATAATAGGTGTCCACTCAAAGAGCATATCCATGAGTCAGGAATGTTGTAGAAAATAGTCCAGATCTGCTCTGAAGTTTTACTAGATTCTTTTCTATTCCCTTTCAGTGTCCTGGGGCCAACCTTTTCTCGAACACTTCTGGAATAGCTGAAAGCCATATGTGGTGAAGGCTCTACCTATTTCTGCAGATTGCTTGGGGACCCTCTTGTTTTTTCTTGCTAAGCGGTGGGTCAAACACCTGTCTCACCCCAAGTGTATGTAGCCCCAAGTGGTGAAAGACCTCTACGTCTTTATCTCCATTAGGTGACAGTGTTTTTAAAGGCTCTGGGACAACCGGGGATGGGGTTTCATTTTAGCCCTGCAAACAAATGAAATATTGGGCCTCCTAATCCCAAAGCCCCCTGCAGTGGGAAGCTTCCCAGGGGTTACAGCCATCTTGGCTGTAGATAGTTGGGTCCCTCTTCCTGGACACCCCCTTCATTTGCCCCTTCCTGCTCCCCAAACTTGTTCTGAACCCCATAGCTCCTCTTTTTCAGCTTGCCCTTGGAAACTTAAGTCTCTTCTCTTTATTGTTTGAGTATTTCGGCTTTCTCCATTGTCCTACTGGTGTTCATTCTCTGGGGGAGATCATGGCCAGAGGCACTGTGATAATCCCCCCTCTCCTTGGGACCCAATTAAAAAAAATTTCTCTTGCTCAGGGACTTAGATTTGCACCTTCCTCTGGTGTTCACTGGCTCAAACCTCGGTCTGCTTTTAAAATATATATATTTTTTATTTATTTATTTGACAGAGAAATAGCACAAGTAGGCAGAGCTGGCAGGCAGAGGGAGAAGGAGAAGCAGACTCTCCACTGAGCACGTGAGCCCGATGTGGGGCTCGATCCCAGGACCCTGGGATCATGACCTAAGCCCAAAGAAGAGGCTTAACACACTGAGCCACCCAGGTGCCCCTCAGTCTGCTTTTTAAAAAATAAGACAAGCTTATTTAAAGTGTATTATTAGACCATGTTCCAAAAGACATTGTTTTAAAAACAACTTTTCATCGATTTACCATGAGCTCCATATCTTCTTAAAGACACTTTGAGCCAAAATATTAAAATTAAAAGCCCACATGAGTGGTTTCAGGAAGAATATATAGGATACACCACACTGTTGCCTTTAAAAAAAAAAATGTATCTTTTCCAAGAAGAATCAGAGCCAGCTTCTATCAAAATCAAAACCCAGAGTGTCCAGCTGTGTAAAGAGCACTCCATAAGGAGCCAAAGACCGGGGTTCAAATTCAGAGTCTGGATCTTGAGTGACTAGGTCTCAGATGTCAGCTCTGTCATGGCCCATTTACCAAGGCCATGGCTTTGCCTCATCAGCCCCTTCTCTGTCCTTTAACCACTTGCCTGAGGTGAAATGAATCAATTAACTTACTCATTTTAGTCAGGGGTAGATCTTGAATTAATGGTCATGCCTGTGTTAGAATGTGATTTTCCTGAATGTTAGGTTTTATTTCTTTATACCAGAGGCCTCCTAGTGGCAGAAAGACAGCAAAAGAGAGATTGGATCTTCAGCAGTTTTTCTTCTAGGATACGTATGGGTGAATTAGATTGTCCCCCAAGTGTGTATGACTTTTCTGCTAGAAATGGATTAGCATTCCAGTGTCTCCACTCCTCACACAGTAACGTGGGAGCAGACAGGGTTTGGTTATAGGTATACTGAAAATGGCATTAAGCCAGGAGTAGCCCAGATTCTCTCTTGGCTGTCAACTCCCCGACGAGGCAATTCTTTTTCTTCTTTGGTTTTTTTAATACATAGCCATGGTCTCTTTCCTGGCCATCATGCCTAATCTGGAATTATGTATAATGGGGGCACCTGGGTGGCTGAGTTGGTTAAGTGACTGCCTTTGGCTCAAGTCATGATCCTGGAGTCCTGAGATCAAGTCCCGCATGGGGCTCCCTCCCCCTTCTCATACTCTTTCTCTCTCTCTCTAATGAATAAATAAATCTTAAAAGAAAAGAGATTATGTATAATGTACTCACTTGCTAAACTTTAAGTCTTCACTTACCACCTTCTTTTGATCCAACAGCCTTGTCTGACCCTGAGTGTTGCTTAGGAAACAATCACGGTGCAGTGAAGAAAGGAAAGATGGGGCTTCCTGGATTCAGAGGAGACTTTACGTTAAACAGAAGAGACAGAGAATAAACATCTGGGTTTTGATGGATGCTTATCACCTTCATTTTGGTCTGTGAAGAGGCAGAAAAGGGAGAGGCATAGACTCCAGCAGGAGATCTAAACACAGGGGTTGAAGTCAGGAACACACAGTTCTGGGTTCGGTTTAGCTGCTGAATTGGCCCTTGATCTTGAGGAACTTACACAGTGTAAAATGGGAGAGCTGATCATCTGTTGTTTTCTCCTCAGGGTAAAAAAAAAAAAACAAAAAACCAACCACATCGTTACAGTTTTGGAATGAGACCGAGAACAGGACTTTCAGTAGTCTATCAGGCCAGTATCTGGAAATGTTCTGCTGTAACTTGTTAGCCGGAACTATATGAAGTAAACTTCTCAAGGATTCACCAAACCCCGCAGCTATATAGGTGAAAAGTTGGCACCGCTCTGCCAGGGATTAGCTTTTTCCTCATTCTTGTTCCTACACTTACTTGTATACACTTAAATATACATTTAAATATAACACCCTGAAGTCTTGATAGCCATTCAGTTGCACTCACCAGGCCTGGGTAATGTCAGAACAACCTGATGTCAAGCTTTCCAATGTGGTCAGTCAATCTAAGCCATCAGTTTTGAATCATTTCCTTCCCTAGACAGATTCTGTAATATTTCTTTTCTGCCATCTTAGAATTCATTAAGTAACAAAAAAAAAAAAAAAAAAAAAAAAAATCCAACCCTTTCAAACCTACAATAAAAGTCTGACCTACCCCTTTATGATGAATTTCAGGGTACATGCGTTTGCAAAGGAGCATGCAAAGACCAGGACAGGACCCTTTTTAGAGGTCATAACAAAGGACAATGGGCCTAAATCCAACTGCCTTTCTTCTTTTATAGTAAAGAGAAAAGGGTTTTTGTTTTTGTTTTGGTATTGATTTTGGTCTAGATGTTTTCCAGAGTGTCTTGGATTAAATGATGTATAATAAAGGTAAATAGAAACATAAAGTATAGCATAATGACTTGCTGCCACCAAGGCAGGACTGATCTGAATTCGATTTAGCCATAGAAATATGTCCTTTAAAGGGGGGCACCTGGTGGCTCAGTCAGTTAAGTGTCAGACTCCTGATTTTGGCTCAGGTCATCATCTCAGGGTCATGAGATCAAGCCCTGCATTGGGCTCTACACTCGGCAGGGAGTCTGCTTGAGATTCTGTCCCTTTCCCTCTGCCCTTTTTCTGGTACTCTCTCTCTCTCAGATAAATAAAATCTTAAAAAAAGAAAAGAGAAGAAAAGAAAAGAAAAACCTCCTATGGGGAGGAAGGCCTGTTACAGTTTAGAACAGGCAGATTCTGGGCTCAGCTACTACTGGTCTCTTCTCTTGGATAAGTAGGTTATTTAGTCCATCTAAAACTCAATTTGCTCATCTGTAAAATGGAAATAATAATAACTTCCCATAGTGTTACTCTAAAGACTAAATGAGATAATATATGTAAAGTACTGACCACAGTGCCAAGCATATAGTCCCTGCTCAATAAATAGAAGTGATCAAAGCCATTATTTTAGTGAGACTTCTTTTCTACTCTTAGAATTCTCTCAGTAACAAATAACCCAACACATTCTAACCTACAAAAAAAAAAGGTCTGCCTTTTTAAGATGGATTGCTATATAAAAACTACAGTGAAATTTCTTTTTAAATAGGATTTTCAATACACAATCTGTTATGTTTTCCAGGCTTTCTTTCAAAAGAGAAGACAGATTTTGACCAAGTTTTTCATATAAATAAACTTGTCAAAATGTATCCCGACTTTGATACTCTATAAAATTCAACCAGTGTGGGATATAAAATAGCACAAAATGGCAGCCCTCAAAAGTTTTCCAATGGAAATAATCTTTGGTACTTTAACATTAAATTAATAAAAATTGAACACTGGGGATGTTGTAGAAATACAGATTTTCTCTCAACTCAGGAAATCTGAGGCTGAAGCCCCCCAAAGCTAGATTCTGTGTGTCTATTTTCTTACCTCTAAGCAAGTCCGATTCTACACCACGCCCTCCTTCTCTCTTTCCTTTTTCCTCCCCCACCTCTGAGTCTATCATGACAATCTGGCTTAGTGGGGACATATATATCTGGGTTCTATAGGGAAGGCATGTCAATAACATTTCCAAATCCTTATTAAATAGCATCAGCTTCTAAGTGGTATAGTGCTTCCTGATTTATGTAAGCCCTAGCTAATAACAATTAATGACCTAATATTTTATCCATTAATTCTAATTAATGGATAAAATACAAAGCATACGAGTCTGCAAAAACGTCTATGACCTTCTCATTCTTCACATTGTTGACTGCTGTGAGAATAGAGCCTAACATCTGACTACAAACACATGAAGAGATTGTTACCACGAAAATAGACTTGAGACTTTAGAATAGCTGTAGAAACCACAGATACCATTTTATCTGGATAAGTTTTCAGAAACCAAATAATGCTATTTTTGTTATTAAAATTTAATTAATAAAATTAAAATCCTTCTGGGGCAAAATTAAAATAATAGGTTTAGCAAGCGCACCGCTTCTTTGGTCTACAGGGACTTGACTGTTGAGGCAAAGGCACGGTAGCAAGGGAACCCTCCTGGCTCTTACTCAATGGTGCCATCTGCTGGTGACCCGGGAGTAAGGCTTTTGCCACACTAGGAAGCTTGGGTCCTTGGCACTGAAGTGGCTGGAATTATAGTTAATGCTCAGGCATAAAGAGGCTTATTTTCTCGTTTGTGAATTTTGTAGGTCTTTAGTGCCTCTTCGTTCCCTCACCCAGTGTCTGCCGATTGGCTAAAAGTCTAATCTTAGCGTTTGTATCAGAGGTTCAGTAGCAAGAATAAAAGGAATAAAAAATTAATCTCACATTGTTTCTATTATTTGATGATTCAAAAAATAGGAAGTTTCCTCAAGAACTCCAAGTCATATACATCGATACACTCCCACCCCTATCCGAGATGTGGAATTTATCACTTCTCTCACTCCTTTGAGGGCAGGCTAGATTCAGTGACTCCAATAGTGTATGGGATGGGGAAAAAAATAATAATTTGCAGTGGGAGAGGGCCGGCCTACATCACTTTATTCAGGTGACCACGGTGAACATCACCAGTGACGAGTGGATACCAGATACTCTTGATATGATGTGAGGAGAGGGCACTTCACCTCTGTATAGTCTTCCCCCAAATACACCACAGACCAACTCAGATTGGGGAAAATTCTACAAAATAGCTGATTAATGCTCCTCAAAACTGCCAAGGTTATAAAACAAAAAAAAAAATGAGGAAGACTGAGTAATTGTCAAAGACCAGAGAAGACAAAGGAGACATGTGACTAAGTCAATATGGTCTCCTGGAAGGGATCCTGAACAGAAAAGGCATATTAGCAGAAATCCAAATAAATCTCAGGTTTAGTTAATGCTGAGGTGCCAATGTTGATTTCTTAGTTTGACAAATGTACCACGGTACGTAAGGTGAAAACATTAGCAGAAAACTGATATTGGATGAGGATATAGGGGAATACTCTGAACTCTCTTTGCAAATTTTCTGTAAAATTCCAAGTATTCTGAAGCAAACAAAAAATGTATTTTTAAAAAAACACCTCAAGGACCTTCTGTGTGTCCGTTTCTATGCTGGACGCTTCTCAGGATCACACCTCATATTTGAAAAACATGTCAAAGACGAAAATGGATTTTCATATACTTTTCCTTTAAACTCCCCTAGCAGCTTTGCCAGACACGAGAGATGAACTTTTTCCATCTACAACATACCGAAGAGGAAGCTGAGACTCCGAGAAGTTTCATCCCACTCAAAGTCAGCAAAGGGAGGAGGAAGCAGTGCCACAGCCCAACCACAGGGCTCTTTCTATACCCACAAGTTCGTCAGCTTTAAATTCTAATGGAAATGATTCTACTGGGCCTGACTGATTGACCCAATATTGCTGGATTCCACATATCCACGTGATGCTGTCCCCTCTGTATGAGGATTTAAGTGTGGAAAATTGTAATGGATGCCACAAGAAGAAAAAAAATGGAAATGGGAAAGAATAAGTCAAAGTTCCAACATTTACTCCCAGACTTCATCATGAAGTAATAAAATTCTCTCTGCCAAGAAAAATCTCTCTCATCCTTTAAGGCTTGGCTTAAGAGTTACGTTGTCAGTCCTTCCTCCAGTCTCCCCTCTGCATCGAGGGACCACATTCCTCCACCTCTGCTCTTTCATAGCACTTTTCATGCTGTTTTTTTCTTTTCTTTTCTCTTTTCTTTTTTTTGGGGGGGGGGATAAATATTAGAACTATACATACATATTTTTGCTATATATAAAATGACTCTCCCACCTCTTGTTTTCTTACTAATTTTTCTATCCAATCTGTTTAATCCTCAAACTTTATTTTTTTTCCCCTTGGTTGAATGGCTCAATGTGGATAGACATGTTAAAATACGTCAGTTAAAAAAATCTCAATCTCAAATATCTATAGAGACCAGCAAATGAATATAAAGGGCTAAAGTAGGCCTGACCAAAGGAAAAGTCAAGAGGCCCTCACTGTCTCTTATTTTTCTACTTTCTACTTTCCCAAAGAAACTGATGTTTTTCTACTGTAAACAAAATGGTGCTTGATGACATTTGACCTCAGCATTGTCATGGGAACAAGGGTGTGATGTGAATTGCAGCAAGCTGGAAAGGCCCCTTTAAAGGGGCAGATTTATTTTGTTCCAAATAACTGTTGTTTTGTGGAAATTTAATGTCAGTTTTTACCAACATCCTTTTTTCTTCTTCTCTTCTCCTCCTCTCCCCCCTCCTCCTTCTTCTCCTCCTCCTCTTCAAGAGAGAGATGGAAATTCCTTTAAATTTTTAGGCTTCAGGTTTTGGCTTAGATTTAGTTCAAATTCTATGCTGGCTACGTAAGATGTATGTGGCCCAAATTTGGCCCAGTGTGCCCCTTCACAGCCTCTGACTTCAATAATGTCAAGACTAATATAAAAATAAGCCTACTTTGAGAATTTTTGAGAAGAGACACTTGTCCTCCAATATGGAGCTGATCTCAGCAATTCCAGTGCTGAACCTTTCTCTTCTGAATTAAAAAAAGTTCTCTCTATCAAAAATGCAAATATCTCTTAGGAAGTAACACACTAGGTTATCATTAGCGAGTAAACTTAATGTAAATTATAACATTGGATCCTTTTTCTAATTTTAGTATATGTGCTGCCGAAGTGAGCACATTGGATCCTTTTTCTAAAAAAGGTTTTATTTATTTGACAGAGAGGACACACACAGCAGGGAGAGCAGTGGCAGGCAGAGGGAGAAGCAGGCTCACTGATGAGCAGGGAGCCCAATGTGGGGCTCAATCCGAGATTGAGCTCAATCCAAGAGCCTGATCTCTTGGGTCTGAGATCATGACCAAGCTGAAGGCAGATGCCTAACCAACTGAGCCACCTGCTTAACTGACTGAGCCACCCAGGCACCCCAACACTGGATCCTTTGAAACTGTTGGGTAGGTAAGTTGCGAGGATAGGAAAAAACTGAGTAGAGCATATCAGATTAGAGGAACTAATCTGGGATAAGAATGAACCAAAAGTTGTGTTGGGTTCTGAAATTAAAGCTTCTGCTTCATGACTTGATTTTGAGCAGCCCTTGACTGTGACATCTAATGATACTTCAAGTGGGTAATCATTATTCTTTTCCTAAATCTTGAGACAAAAAGATGGAGACTGTCTCACTTTGATGGAATATTCTTCTCCTTGATTAGTTTCTAGTTCCCAGATGTCAAGATGTTGAGGAAGAGGCAAGGATTACTTGTAGATGAAGTTCAAAAATGGAACTTATTTATTTATATTAACTTACTTATTTAATTTTTTTAACTTTTAAGAAGAAGGGAGCTCTAGACTAGACATTGGAAATTGAAAAGGCTAGAAAGTACAATCTTTGTCATTATTTTGCCTGTATTTAGTTTTGTGAGTAGATACTACAGTGTTATTTCCTTCTCTGGAGGTCTCCTCCTCTGTTCTCCCACCTACTCCTACCTAGCTGCTTCTCTGGACATCTCAGAGCTTGAATGGCTCTCTAGTTGCTTCTACTTGTTAATTTAAGAAATAATCAAGGCAATATTTGCATCTTTCAGGAGGGTCATCTATAATTTCAGCTCAAGTTATTCAAGGATTAACTTCATGATCAGAACATTTTTCTGTTCTGAATTTCTTTTATGGAATCCCTGTCCCCTGGTAAAGAATTTTAGAGACAGACAAGGAGGGAACTGACCATTGTCAAAGCACTTTGGGAAAAGGATGATGACGTTAGGGGAAAAAAAAATAGACGTTTATATATAGTTCGGATTTCATGATCTGGGTATTTCTCTCAAGTGATTTTTTTTTTTTTCAGTATTGACTGAATTTGGTTTCTCCCCTTTGTGTTTAGGTGTATTTTTCAACCAACATCACTTCATTGCTTTCAGCTGATTGAAAAAAAAAAATGTATTCATTTATTTGACAAAGAGAGAGAGAGAGAGCGCACACACAGGGGGAACAGCAGGCAGAGGGAGAAGCAGGCTCTCCACTGACAGGGAATCTAATGCAGGGCCCAATCCCAGGACCCTGGGATCATGACAAAAGCTGAAGGCAGAGGCTTAACCAAATGAACCACCCAGGTGCCCCTCAGCTGATTTCTTGATCATCCCATTATATTCAGTTTTCCTTTAATTATTCTTCTTATCTAGATTTAAATGGGAATTCCTATTTACCACACTGGATATTATCATCATTTTGCCAATCTGATAAGTAAGGAATATGTGTTGAGCATTTGCATCTTTATTAACAATGAGACTGATTTTTTAAAAGTGGTGTTTATCTTACTTCATCTTTGTGAATTGCCTTTTCTTGACTTTTTCCCAATTTTTCTTTGGCAGATATTTGGTTGTTTATAGAATACGTATCATAGTGAACTAAGGGCTGAATAACTTGGGTCTGATTTAAGAGGGCTTAAAAGTCTGACTGACAGTTTGAATTTGGTATATTACACAATAAGACCTTATATAAATTATTTACATTGAGGAAGGGCCAGTCAATTTGAACATCTTTAAACTATAAAATGTAATATGTCTATAGGAAATTGCAAGAAATAGAACATTCTGGCATTCCAGAAATGCCCTCCTCCCTTCCTTGAATACAGTTCTTACCTTCAGCTCTGCAAGCAAGCACTATTCAAACTGTCTTCTACCACCTCTGTCGACATTCGGTTCTGTCGGGTTCTGTAAAACCTCATATGATACCATCATTTAAGGTCATCCTTCTTTTGCTCAATGTTTGCTCAAGTCTGTATTGTTGGACATCTCTTGGGGTTTGTTCCTTTTTATCACTATAATGTTTCTTTGTATGAATATACCATGATTTATTCGTGGATTCAGATGTCGATGGACTTTCAGGTAGTTTCAGTTTGATTCATTACGAAGATCCATTACTCTTTGAATGTACTTTAATAGTGGAATTGTTCTATCAAGCTTTATAATGAATTCCAAAATCTTTTCCAAAATTGGTGTGCTAATTTATACTTGACTAGCATATGGACACCTGGGTGGCTCAGTCAGTTAAGCTTCTAGCTCTCAAACTCAGCTCAGGCCTTCATCTCAAGGTCATAAGTTCAAGGCCCATGTCAGGCTCCATACTGGGTATGTGGACCCTACTTAAAGAAAATAAAATAAAAAATATACCTGACTAGCATAAAGTGATATTATGCTCTCCATCCTCACCCAGTTGGGTGTGTAATGAAATTTCACTATGATTTGAATTTGCATTTTCTAGTTAATAGTGATGTTGAGTGCCCCCTTTTTTTTTTTTAATGCTTCTTGGTAAGTAGATATTCTCTTCTGTGAATTGCCTAAGCCCTTTGCCCAGTTTCTGTTAGGTTACATAGGACAGATTGAATAAATAAGTAATATTAGGGATTATAGATGCCAAGTTTCTTACTGTTTGAGGAGGGAGTTATAATCACAGAAAGGTAGAAATCTAGAATGATCCCTGTGGTGTTGATGAAAATAGAATGACTGATGTGAGCTCACGGTTTTCAACATAGGTAAATGGATATGTAGATATCGATATTGGCAGGGAAAGTAGGAGATGAGTCTGGAATATATTATTATGACAGGAAGCAAGCAAAAACTCAGATGTGTAGTATCCAAAAGACACAAAAACCAATTTGAATGCCCCCCCCCACTGTCCAAGGCTGAGACCATTTGAGCATAAAAATAAATAATAATAGCAATGGATTAGGACTCATTGAATAAAATAAAAAATCCTCTAAGTCCTATACAAATAAATTTAAAGTTTGGTGGAAAATGCTGTATTTACATAGTTTCAAATTACTTCCCATGAAACATTTATTAAATAGAAACGGGAAAAGCATACTATTACAGTGAAGAATACTGCCTGACAACACATTAATCAAATGATCAAGATGTACAGCATCAGTAAATTGGACAAATTAAAATTCTGTGGCTTCAACTATAGTGATAGCCCTACCACTAATGCATACTGAAGGGGGAAACAGAGACAGTGAAACTGAGGGACATTCTATAAAATAAATGGCCTATACGCTTCAAAAATGTCAAAGACATAAAAGTTAGAAAAGGTGGAGAAACTATTCCAGACTGGAGGAGAATAAAGAGACTTGAGAAATAAAGACATCATGCCATTCTGAACTACGTCTTCCGTGAAACTTGAGTGGGATCTGAGGATCTTTTTTCAAGCCTATCAGATAATGTACTGAGATTTAGCCTATGCTTGAAGGGCTAGGAGAGGGCTGAGAGAGAGTAACTGACTTGGAAGGCTGGTGGCATCTGGGACAATTTGTAACAGCCTGAGCAAGGCATCCGTTGAAGGGTCTGTGGTCACCTCTGTCCGCAGTCCCTGGGCTGGCCCGACTCCAATGCATTTCCTTCCTTTCCTACCCTCCTTCTTCCTCCATCTGTGCCTCCTCGCTGCATCTGGCCCCCGTCAGCCCAGGTTGGGTGCGACACGAAGGTCCAGCAGGACTGCAGAGGGCCAGCACAACCTCAGGAGAGGAGTCACTGCCACTGCTCAGACGGACAGGCTCAGCTCGCCCACCTTGTGCTGCCCCATCTCAAACCTGGAGAGTAGAAGGTGTGTGGTCCTCGGTGACAGCTCTGGGGGTTACTGGTTCATACCTGTCCTGAGGATCCCAGAATGTCGTGGAGTTGGAGACAGAGCTGGAGCCAGAGGGGCTGTCCTGGCATACCTAAGTCTCTATGTAGGGAACACTGTACC
>NW_028133920.1:0-48419 GCF_964662115.1 Mustela nivalis | reverse complement strand
AAAATTTAAATGTAATTTAGGATTTATTTATTTATTCAAGTGAAATATTTCCTGAATGAAAATTTATGAAATAAAATTTATACTAATCCCTCAACTATGTACTAGTTCATGAAGCAGGTGAACTGGACCTGGTAATTTTGAGATGAATTTACACAGAACTTCAATTTATCTAGCTATCCCTAAGCAATCTAATAAGTACAGTTATATCTCAGTCTCTATGTATGATATACCAATGCAGGGCTATACTGCTTCAGAATATCTCATGGAGTTCAAGAAACAAGGAAAAGGTAGATAATTTGGTAGGGTGGAAAGCAAGAAAGAATACTTGTAAGAATTATTGAAGGGTAATGCAGAACTGTTATCCCAGTTTATTACTTTTTTAGTCATAATGCAATGGTGAACTCTTGAACAATGTTGAGCAGAATATAAGCAACCTATAGAATGCTATTGGGTGGCGTAATGATACTTTTTTTTTTTTATAATTTTTTATTTTTTATAAACATATATTTTTATCCCCAGGGGTACAGGTCTGTGAATCACCAGGTTTACTTTTTTTAAAACACTTCTTTACTCTGCTTTCAATAATAGTAAGGGATTAAAATTTATCTAATAAAATAGGGAACCATGAGTAAAAGTAAAAAAAAAATACATAAAGAGATAAAAAAAATGATGAGTGACAGGTTATTTCTATATTTTCAAAGATCCTACTTCTAAAATTCTTTTTATTTAAATGGAGGAAGAGAGTAGCTTTTTAATCACCTGGTCAGGTGATCAAAATGAACTACATCAGAAGGGGACAAATCAAAATAATCTGCCACCTGATAAAGTGCAATGTAAGGAACACAGAATCCTTTACACAGTGTTTTTTTTTTTTACCAATATGCATAATTCAGATTTACTCTGGGGATACATCTGAAAAACCTAATTAGGAGATTATGAAATAACTCATCTGCAGTCTTTAAAAGTATCAAGATTATGAAAGTTGAGTGCTGCATGTTTTAGCTCGATCTTTATTAATTACATAAGTGCTCATGAAAAAATTCAAAAAATTACATAGTAATCTCAGTATTTCAGAACAGAATTGAAAGAAGACATTATAAGACTACATACTTAAGACTGTAAAGACTATATTTTTTAGCCTATTCTTGAAATTTTATTGAACACATGTGACAGAAAATTAACTGATTTAGAGTTAATACACATATGATTGAAAATATTTTCCTCCAATGAGGAATTAAATACAACAAAAATTGAAGTATATAATTTAATTAATTATTAATTTAAATACATATATTATATAGCTCATTTTCACAAATATAAAATATTTAAAATAATGTGATTACATATAAATAAATTGCTTATGTTCTTCATATCATATTAGTTTCATTTTTTAATATTTCATAATACAGAAGTTTTTTTTTCAACTTTCTTTTTGAAATGATTTTAGACTGGTACAATCATTGTTACCATTCTATATATTTCTCACCTAACATTCCCTATTGTAATTATATTACAGTGGTACCTTACAAGAGTGCCTGGGTGGCTCAGTTGCTTAAGTGTCTGCCTTTGGCTTACATTACAATCTTGGGGGCCTAGGATTGAGACTCACATTGGGCTCTTCTCAGGAGAGAGTTTGCTTCTCCCTATCCCTCATGACTTCTCTTGCTCTTACTCTTACTCAGTTAAATAAATAATAAAATCTTTAAAAAAAAATAGTAGTACATTACCAAAGTGAAGAAATTAACACTGGTGCAATTAACTAAATTACAGATTAAATTTCATAAATTTTTCCACTATTGTATATTTTCCATTTGATAATATAATCCAGGAGCTCACAAGTATTAGCTTTTGTGTCTCATTAATCTGCTCCCTAGCTGTGACAGGTCCAGAGTCTTTCCTGATCAAGCCTTAGCCTTAGGCATTCTCTGTGTCCTTGGGTCTTAGGGGGTGACTTTCTCAGTCCCCTAACCTCTCCCATGTAGTTCTGAGCTCAGCATGTAGTTCTGTTTCTTCTTTAGTAGTAGAGTGTTGTATCTGGGAGAGGTAAGGCTACCAGATTTAGTAGATCTAAGATTCCCAGTTAAATTTAAATTTCACATTAAAAGATAGTATTTAGTGTAAGTATGTACAATGCAATATTTATTATTTATGTGAAATCATCCACCGTTTATGTAATATTCAAATTTAACTAACCTTCTGTACGTTTTCTGGCAATCTAGGAATAAGGGTACAGTTTAAAAAGACAACACTCTACTACTAAAGAAGAAACAGGACTACATGCTGAGCTCAGAACTACATGGGAGAGGTTAGGGGACTGAGAAAGTCACCTCCACCACTTTACCAGACAAACTAGCTGAAATCTTCTTACCTGTATTTGACTACATCTTAATCTTTTTATAGTCATCTATGACAGATTTTTGGGTCTTTGGTTGCCAGTAAGTTCAAGAAAGTCTGTGAAATTGCTGTTTTTTCCTTCCTTCCTTCCTTCCTTCCTTCCTTCCTTCCTTCCTTCCTTCCTTCCTTTCCTCCTTCCTTCTTTCCTCAATTTGTTTTGTTTTATTTTAATTGTAAAGTTGTAAAGTTGGGAAGGATGATCTTTCAAGTTCATGATAACTCTGAACAAAATCTCAAAGTCAGTAATTCAATTTTTAATATAGATATCAAATTACCATTTCATGGTGATTCACAGACCTGTACCCCTGGGGATAAAAATATATGTTTATAAAAAATAAAAAGTTTAAAAAAAAAATTACCATTTCAAGAAGATGTCTTTTATCCTCAATATTTTTTCTTTTAATAAGAATAACTACTACCCTATTAGTTGCACTGTAATAGGGCCATGTTATATAACATATTTTGTATTAAAATTATTCAAATACAGAATATGTGTCCAAATAGAATATCATGACACATTAGTTTCTTAGCATTAATGATTTTGGGTGATTTACGAAGTTTGTTGAAGGTCTTTGCTGAAGGTCTTTCTATCATGAATGAATGTTGTACTTTGTCAAATACTTTTTCTACCTCTATTAAAATGATCATGTAGTCCTTATCCTTTCTCTTATTGATGTGATGTATCACGTTGATTGGTTTGAACCATCCTTACAACCCAGAAATAAATTTCACTTGATCACAATGAATGGTATTTTTAATGTATTGCTGGATTTGGCTTACTTGTATTTTGTTGAGGTTTATTCTTCTATGTTCATCTGGGATATTGGCCTATAGTTCTCTTTATTGTGTTATCCTTATCTGGTTTTGGTATCAGGTAATGCTGCCCTTATAGAATGAATTCGGAAGTTCTCTTTCTTTTTTAATTTTTTGGAATAGTTTGAGAAGAATAGGTATTAATTGTTCTTTAAATGTTTGGTAGAATTTGCCTGTGAAGCCATCTTGTCTTAGATTTTTATTGGGAATTTTTTGATTCCTGATTTAATTTCTTTACTGATAATAAGTCTATTCAAATTTCTATTTCTTCCTCTTTTAATTTTGATAGTTTATATAGTTCTAGGAATTTATCCATTTCTTCTATGTTGTCCAATTTGTTGGTTTATAGTGTTTCATAATATTCTCATAATGGTTTGTATATATGTGATGTTTGTTGATATTTCTCCTCTCTCATTTGCTATCATATTTATTGTGTCCTTTTTCTATTTTTTACTGATAGGTCTAGCTTGAGGCTTATCGATTTTATTGATTTCTTTTTTTTTTTTTTTAAAGAAACAGCTCCTGGGTTAATTAATCTGTTCTATTATTTTTTTAAGATACTATATCATTTATTTATACTCTAATATTTATTATTTCCTCCCTTCTACTGGGTTTAGGTTTTGTTTGTTCTTTTTCTGTCTCCTGTAGGTAAGAGGTTGGGTTATTTATTTGATATTTTTCTTGCTTTTTGTAGGCCTTTAATGCCATATTGCTTCCCTCCTAGAACTGCTTTTGCTGCATCTTAAAGCTTTTGGACCATTGTGTTTTCATTCTCACTTGAATCCATGTACCTTTTATTTCTTCTTTTATTTCCCGGTTGGCCCATTCATTTTTTAGTAGCATGGTATTTATCCTCCCTGTGTTTTTGGCTTTCCAGATTTTTCTTGTGTTTGACTTCTAGTTTCATTGTATTGTGGTGAGAAAAGATGCACGGTATGCCTTCGATCTTCTTTAATTTGTTAAGGCCTGTTTTGTAGCCTAATATGTGACCTATTCTGGAGAATTGCCCATGTACACTTGAATATAATGTGTGCCACCTCCTGGCAGTGCACGGGAGAAGAATGAGGCACAAACAAGTCAGCTGCAAGAGAATGGGAGCAGGGGATGACAGTAGAAAAGACTGTGGCCCCGAGCAACTCCTCAGTCTCATATTTATTAGAAAGTGAGTAACAACCAACAAAGAAGCCAGAGTAGATTATGCATTGACCATGAGTCTTGTAGATACATAAGAAGAAAGGCAAAATATGTCTGGCTATATCATACATGACCCATAGTGAGGAAGCCCAAATGAAAAGATTGTCTGACTAACTGCTGATGCTCTCTGGGGAAGTGGAAATATCTGAAAAATGAAGCATATGGCATTCCATCCTGAGCGAGATGGACATTCCCAGCTGCTCGGCTTCAAGGATGTATATCGTCCTCTTCCCCAGAGGCCTATTTGCCAGTATATGTTTTTCTTAAAGCTATATCTAAGCATGCTTGGTAACTAGTATATTTCTAATAGGTTATATTTTAAGCAGTACGTTGTTCTGAGGGAATGTACATCTGCTCTTTTAGGATAGAAAGTTCTGAATGCATCCGTTAAGTCCATCTCATCTAGTGTGATATTCAAAGCCATTGTTTCATTTTTCTTTTCCTGCTTAGATGATTTTCTTACTGTTGTAAAGGGGTATCTAAGTCCCCTGCTATTATTGTATTTTTATCAATTAGTTCCTTTATGTTTGTTATTAACTGTTTTATATATTTCTGTGCTCCCATGTTGGGTGCATAAATATTTACAATTGTTATATCTTGTTGGATTGTCCCCTTTACTATTATATAATGTCCTTCTTCATCTACAGGTAAAGTTTTAGTTTTAAAGTCTATTTTGTCTGATATAAGTATGGCTATTTCAGTATGCTTTTGATATCCATTAGCAAGATAAATATTTCTGCATTCCCTCACATTCAATCTGCAGGAGTCTCTAGGTCTTAAATGAGTCTCTTGTAGGCAGCATATAGATCTGTCTTGTTTATTTGTTTTTTTTTTTTTTGTTTTAAATCCATTCTCACAGTCTAGGTCTTCTGATTGAAAGATTTAGTCCATATACGTTCAAAGTAATTATTGATAAATATGTAATTATTATCACATTATGTGGTTGTTTCTGTAGGTTTTCTCTTGTCATTTCTTGTCCTTCCTTCATAGTTTGCTGGTTTTCTTTACTGATATATTGGGATTTCATTCATTTGTTCTTTGCATATGTATTAGTGTGTTTTGATTTGTGGTTACCATTAGGTTTGAATCCAAACCTATATGTTCTGCATATAGCAGTCTATATTAAGTTGATAGTCATTTAAGTTTGAATCCATATTTTTCTCCTCTCCCTTTCATGTTTTAGGTATAAGTTTTTTTTTTTTAAAGATTTTATTTATTTATTTGTCATAGAGAGAGAAGCGAAAGCAAGCACAGGCAGACAGAGTGGCAGGCAGAGGCAGAGGGAGAAGCAGGCTCCCCGCCAAGCAAGGAGCCTGATGTGGGACTCGATCCCAGGACGCTGGGATCGTGACCTGAGCCAAAGGCAGCTGCTTAACCAACTGAGCCACCCAGGCGTCCCTAGGTATAAGTTTTTATATCCTGTTTTTGTGAGTTCCTTAACTGATTTTTTGTTTTTAAAATTAAATTAATTTTTTTGTAATCTTACTGTATCTATTCTATTTGGTATCTGGCCTTAAATATCCTTTATTTATTTATTTTTATATAAATTCAATTAATTAACACAATTTACTATTAATTTCAGAGGTAGAGTTCAGTAATTCATGAGTCTTATATAATACCCAGTGCTCATTCTATCATATACCTTCCTTAATGTCCATCACCCTGTTACCCCATCCCCCTACCTCTTTCCCCTCCAGCAACCCTCATTTTGTTTCTTGTGATTAAGAATCCCTTGTGGTTTGTCTTTCTCTCTGATTTCATCTTGTTTTATTTTTCCCTTTCTTCCCCTGTAAACCTCTGTTTTGTTTCTTAAATTCCACATATGAGTGACATCATATAGTTATCTTTCTCTGATTGACTTATTAACTTGGCATAATATCCTCTAGTTCCATCCATGTCATTACAAATAGCAAGATTTCATTTTTTGAAATGAAAATCCATCCATCTGTCAATAAACAAATCTGGGCTCTTTCCATAGTTCGGCTACCGTGGACATTGCTGCTATACACAATAAGGTGCAGGTGCCCTTCAAATTACTACATTTGTATCTTTCGGGTATATACCTAGTATGCAATTGCTGGGTCATAGAGTAGCTCCATTTTTAACTTCATGATAAAACTTTATTCTTTTTTACAGAATGGCTAAACCAGCTTGCACTTCCACCATCAGTATAAGAGGGTTCCCCTTTCTGCACATCCTTGCCAACATCTGTCATTTCCTGACTTGTTAGTTTTAACCATTCTGACCAGTGTGAGATGGTATCTCATTGTGCTTTTGATTTGTATTTCCCTGATGCCAAGTGATGTGGAACATTTTTCATGTGTCTTTTGGCCATTGGATGTCTTCTTTGGGGAAATGTCTGTTTATGTCTTCTGCCCATTTCTTGGCTGGAGTATTTGTTTTTGGGTATTCAGTTTGATATATTCTTTATGGATTTTGGATACTAGCCCTACATCTGATAAGATATTTGCAAATATCTTCTCCCATTCTGTTGGTTGTCTTTTGGTTTTGTCCACTGTTTCCTTTAGTGTGCAAAAGCTTTTTATCTCAATGAAGTCCCAATAGTTAATTTTTGCCTTTGCCTTTGGAGACATATCTAGTAAGATGTTGCGGCAACTGAGGTCACAGGTGCTGCCTGTGTTCTGCTCTAAGATTCTGATGGATTCCTGTCTCACATTTAGGTCCTTCTTCTATTTTGAGTCTATTTTTGTGTATGGGATAAAGAAATGGTCCAGTTTCATTCTTCTACATGTGGCTCTCCAATTTTCCTAACACCATTTGTTGAAGAGACTGTCTTTTCCATTGGAGATTACTGCCTTCTTTGTTTCAGATTAGTGGACTGTAGAGTTGAGGGTCAATTTCTGGGTTCTCTGTTCTGTTCCATTGATCTATGCAACTGTTTTTCTGCCAATACCATACTGGCTTGATGATCACAGCTTTGTAATAGAGTTTGAAGTCCAGGAATGTGATTCCATCAGGTTTGGTTTTCATTTTCAACATTCCTCTTTCTGGTTCCATACAAATTTTAGGATTATTTGTCCCAACTCTGTTGAAAAAGTTAATGGTAATTTGATGGGGATGGCATTGAATGTGTAGATTACTGTAGGTAGCATGGACGTTTTCAAAATATTTGTTCTTCCAATCCATAAGCATGGAATGTTTTTCCATTTCTTTGTGTCTTCCTCAATTTCTTTCATGAGTGTTCTATAGTTTTCTGAGTACAGATCCTTTGGTTAGGTTTATTCCTAGGTTTCTTGTGGTTTTTGGTGCAATTGTAAATGGGATCCACACCTTAATTTCTCTTTCTTCTGTGTCATTGTTAGTATAAAGAAAGGCAACTGATTTCTGTGCATTGATTTTATATCCTGCCATTTTGCTAAATTCCTGTATGTGTTTCAGTAATTTTTGGGTGGGGTTTCTTGGGTTTTCCACATAGAGTATCATCTTTTCTTCAAACAGTGAGACTTTGATTTCTTCTTTGCCAATTCAAATACCTGTATTTCTCTTTATTGTCTGATTCCTGAGGCTAGGACTCCTAGTACTACGTTGATCAACAATGGTGAGAGTGGACATCTCTGCCGTGTTCCAGACTTTAGGGGAAAGCTGTCAGTTTTCCCCATTGAGAATGATATTCACTGTAGGCTTTTCATATATGATTTTATGATATTGAGGTATGTTCCTTCTATCCCTACACTGTGAAGAGTTTTAACCAAGAAAGGATGCTGTACTTTGTCAAATGCTCTGTCTGCATCTCTTGAAAGGATCATATTGCTCTTGTCCTTGCTTTTATTAATATAATATATCATATTGATTGATTTGCAAATGTTGAACAATGCTTGCATCCAAAGACTAAATCTCACTTGGTTGTGGTGAATAATCCTTTTAATGTACTGTTGGATCCTATTGGCTAGTATCTTGGTGAGAATTTTTGCATCCATGTCAATCAGGAATATTGGTCGATAGTTTTCCTTTATGGTGAGGTCTTTATCTGATTTTGGCATCAACATAATGCTGGCTTCATTGAAAGAGTTTGGATGCTTTCCTTCCATTTCTATTTTTTTGAAGCAGCCTTAAAAGAATGGTATTAATTCTTCCTTAAATATTTGATAGAATTCCCTTTAGATGCCATCTTTTCCTGGACTCTTGTTTATTGGGTGATTTTTGGTTACTCCTTCAATTTCCTTACTGGGTATGGATCTGTTTGGGTTTTCTATATCTTCTTGTTTCAGTTTTGGTAGTTTAGAGGTCTCTAAGAATGCATCCATTTCTTCCGATGCCTAATTTGTTGGCATATAATTGTTCATCTTATGTTCTTTTAATTATTTGCATAAATGGGGTGTTGGCTGTGATCTCTCCTCTTTCATTCATGATTTTATTTGGGTCCTTTCTCTTTTCTTTTTGATAAGTCTAGCTAGGGGTTATCAATCTTACTTATTCTTTCAAAGAACCAGCTCCTGGTTTCATTGATCTGTTCTACTGTTCTTTTGGCTTCTATTTCATTGATTTCTGCTCTAATCTTTGTTCATTCTTTTCTCCTGCTGGGTTTAGGCTTTATTTGCTATTCTTTCTCCAGTTCCTTTAGGTATGAGGATAAGTTGTGTATTTGAGACCTTTCTTGTTTCTTGAGAAAAGCTTGTATTGCTATATACTTCCCTCTTAGGACTGCCTTTGCTGCATCCCAAAGATTTTTGTACTGTTGTGTTTTCATTTTCATATGTTTCAATGATTTTCTTAAATTCGTCTTTAATTTCCTGATTAATCCATTATTCTGTAGTAGGATGCTCTTTAGCCTCCAGGTATTTGAGTTTCTAAATTTCCTCTTGTGATTGAGTTCAAATTTCAAAGCATTGTGGTCTGAAAATATGAAAAAAAAAAGATCCCTATCTTTTGGTACTGGTTGAGACCTGACTTATGACCCAGTATGTGATCGATTCTGGAGAATGTTGCATGTGCACTTAAGAAGAATGTGTATTCTTTTGCTTCAGGATGGAATGCTCTGAATATATCTATGAAGTCTCATCTGGTCCAGTGTGTCATTCAAAGTGCTTGTTTCCTTGTTGATCTTCTGTTTAGATGATCTGTCCATTGCAGTGACTGGGGTGTTAAAGTCCCTACTATTATTGCATTATTATCAATGTGTTTCTTTAATTTTGTTATTAATTGGCTTATATAATTGAATGCTCCCTTGTTAGGGATATAAAGATTTACAATTGTTAGATCTTCTGTTGGATAAACCCTTTAATTCTGATCTAGTGTCCTTCCTGGTGTCTTCTTCCAGTATTTGTTTTAAAAATCTACTTTGAGGAGCGCCTGGGTGGCTCAGTGGGTTAAGCCGCTGCCTTCAGCTCAGGTCATGATCTCAGGGTCCTGGGATCGAGTCCCACATTGGGCTCTCTGCTCAGCAGGGAGCCTGCTTCCTCCTCTCTCTCTGCCTGCCTCTCTGCCTACTTGTGATCTCTCCTGTCAAATAAATAAATAAAATCTTTAAAAAAATCTACTTTGATATAAGGGTTGATACTCCAGCTTTCTTTTGATGTCCATTAGCATGGTAAGTGGTTTTCCACCCCCTCACTTTCAATCTGGAGGTGTCTTTGGGTCTAAAATGTGTCTCTTACAGACAGCATATCAATGAGTCTTTCTTTTTTATCTAATCTGATACCCTGTGTCTTTTGATTAGGGCATTTAGCCCATCTACTTTCAGAGTAACTACTGACAGATACGAACATAGTGCCATTGTATTCCCTGAAAGTCACTGTTTCTGTATATTGTCTCTGTTCCTTTCTGTTCTATGTTACTTTTGGATACGCTTTTCACTTAAAGGATCCCCTTTAATATTTCTTTCAGGGCTGGCTTAGTGTTCACAAATTCTTTTAGTTTCTCTTTGTTCTGGAAGCTTTTTATCTCTCCTTCTATTTTGAGTGAAAACTATGCTTGATAAAGTATCCTTGGCTGCATCTTTATCTTATTTAACACTGTGAATATAGCATGCCAGTCCTTTCTGGCCTGCCAGTTCTCTGTGGATAGGTCTGCTGCCAGTCTAATGTTTCTTTTCTTGTAGGTTACATACCATTTGTCTCTAGTTGCTTTCAGAATTTTCTCTTTGTCTCTGAGATTTGCAAGCTTCACTGTTTTATATCAAGGTGTTGTCCCATTTTTATTGATTTGGATGGGGCTTCTCTCTGCCTTCTGCACTTGAATGCCTATTTCTATCCCCAGATTAAGGAAGTCCTCAGCCTTAATTTACTCCAATATACTTTGTGTCCCCCTTCTTTCCTCTTCTTCCGGGATCCCTATTATTCTAATATTGTTTTGCTTTATGGTATCACTTATCTCTCGAATTCTCCCCTTCTGATTCAGTAGTTGTTTATCTTTTTGTCGGTTTTTTTATTTTTCATCATTTTCCCTCCTATATCATGAATTCTGTCTTCTGCCTCATTTATCCTAGCAGTTAGAGCCTCCATTTTTTTATTTCATCTCATTAATAGCTTCTTCGTTTTTGACTTGGTTAGATTTTAATTCTTTTATTTCTTCAGAGAGTGATGTTTTAATGTCTTTTATGCTTTTTCAGGCCCAACTCATACCTTTATAGTCGTTATTCTGAATCCTAATTCTGACATCTTACTTATGTCCATATCGGTCCCTGGCAGTCAGTCCTGCCTCTTGTTCTCTTTTTAGAGGTGAGCTTTTCTGTTTTGTCATTATTATAGAAAAAAGGCATTTTTCTATTTGTAGAGTTGCTGCTATTCTTTTCTTAGATCTCTGGTTGAGTTCACAGGTGTTCAGAATGACTTGATAGCTAGCTAGCAGAATTCCTGGGACCAGACAAAACTAAGGTTTCCTACTCCTCCACCATATTGGATTCCTTCTCCTTGACTGACTTTTTAAAGAAATATTAATTTTTATAGGCTTGTGTTTCCTACCTTAATAGTATCCTTGTTAGTTTTTCCTTTATACTCAAAGAATTCCCCTTAATATTTTTTATAGGACTGGTTTATGGTCAAGAACTCCTAGTTTTTGTTTGCCTGCGAAACTTGAATGATAGCCTTGCTGTAGATATTTCTTATTCAGCCCTTTGAATATAACATGCCACTTCTTTCTGAATTGGCAAGTTTCTGCTGAAATATCCCCTGCTAGTGTTATGGATTTTCTCTTGTAAGTTACTGTCTTCTGTCTTGCTGCTTTAATATTTTTCTTATCACTATATTTTCCCAATTAATTACAATATATCTTGGTGTGGGCCAGCTTTTGTTGATTTTGAGAGGAGTTCCTGTGACTCCTGGATATAGTTGTCTGTTTCCTTTCCCAGATTATTGAAGTTTCAGGTATTATTTCTTCAAATAAATTCCCTTTTCAATTTCTTTATCTTCCTCTTCTGCAACTCTTCTAATATGAATACTAAAATGTTTGATGGAGTCCTTGAGTTCCCTAAGTCTATTATCATTTTCCATAATTCTTTTTTCTCTTTCCATTATTCTGTGTTCTAGGTTACTAATTCATTCCTCTGCATCTTCTAGTCTGCATTTCATTCAATTGAGTATGTTTCTTATTTCAGTTATTGATCCTTTTTATCTCTGCTATATTTTTCCTTATCTGTATGTCTCAAGGGTCTCAGTCATGTATTCCACACTTTCCTTAATTCTAATAAGAATCTTTATGATCATTACTTTATATTTTCTGTCAGGCATGTTACTTATATTGGTTTTACTTAGTTAGATATCCAGGCTTGGTCTTGTCCTGTTCTCTCATTTGGGATAAATTTCTCTGTCTTCCTATTTTGTCTAAGTCTATATTCTTATTTCTGTGTTTTAAGAAAGCCAGCTACATTTCCTATTCTTGAGTATAATGACCTTATAAAGAAGAGCTCCTGTAGTGCCCTGCCATTTGGTAGTCCTTTGTTTCTTAGGACCTCACAGTTCTGGGAGTGTATCTGATGTGTACTGCTTGTGCTCTTCCTTTTTGTCCTGGACATTATATCCTCTGTTATTTCTAACTCTTTTTATGTGGCCTCTTGTCTACCTTTAGTTGTGGAGTTTGTTCTGCCACTCTTCTGGTCAATTTCTGGGGTATTTAGGATGATTTGATTGTTATCTAGTTGTACTTCTGGGAAAAGGGGAACCCAGGGTTCTCCTACTCTGCCACCATCTTCTCCACCTCTCCTACACAAAAGGGATTCTAAGAACACAGATCGTATCATTTTTAATATTTGTTTCCCAGAATTCATTTTATAATGAATAGAAAAATAAATTTCAAACAGGAGTATTCATGAAGGACCATAACATCAATAATATGCCCTGTGAGACCAACTAGCTAAGGATATATTGTAATAAATTTATGCAAGCTTTTATAAGAAACATTATATTACTTATTGCTATTTTTTATTGTAATAAAAGTATATAGGCCAATATCTGTATATTCATATCAAATACCTGGCATGTCTTGAGCTCAGTATTAATGTAGAGAAAAAGAAAAAGACTCTAATGGAATGGAAATGTATATGTTATGCATCAGATCAGATAGCTTCCTTTTCTAATTTTCTCAAAAAAATTCTAGACTCAGCATTAACATTTAAAATAGCATTCAATTTCTGACTTCTATTTATTGGAAGTTATAGAGCAGGGAAAAAATCACGATCCTGACAAATTAGACCAATGCATTGTATTTACAAGTAATTACTTGAGAATATATGCACTTAGTACTTGTCTTGTAAAAAAAAATAATAAAGTTCTCCTTACAAATCTCCACACAAATCTTAAAAATGCCTAAATGGATTAATAAATCTAAGACACAGTAAGAGTTATAACTCAGGATTTTGCTTCTGTGCAGTGTCAAGTTTAGTACATTACTAATGCTAACTTGAAGACACTTGATTTTTTTTATATATCATTGTATTCCTTTATATATAATAAGAAATTTGCAGAGAGAGTGTAAGTAGTAGAAAGACTATATTGATTTGCTATGATTTATAGCATAGTAAGCAAGAGTTGTTCTCAACCATAGACACTCTAACTACAAAGGCTTTGATAAACTATCTTGAATAGTTGTTAAAAATGAACATCAGTCAAATTGAGGCAACTTTGGCTGGTTCATTCATTGACAATGAATTTCTGCAGGGAAAATTTTTATGTGTAATTTGCCATTAGCTGACAACAAAAATAAGTTTGTCTAATGGAAAGTCAAACTACTCAAAAGTAGCTAAAGAAAATTCAACTAGAAAAATCTTAGAAAGAGAATAGAGTTTAGGATGTTATAATGAAATTCTTAATTTGATAAGAAATAAAAAGAGTCCTTTTTATTCTTCAGACAGCTTTCATTAATTTTAATTAATGCTATGAGTAAGATAGTTTTACTTTTATACAGTGCTTTTGGATGGCTAGACCGTAAGTTTTACCAAGCTCAGCATAGAGATATTTGAAAGCTCTGATGACCAGAGGAAACTCAGTTAACAGAAGGGACACTTTTATTTCAATGGATATTGTGATTGACCATATGACCGCTTTCTTTAGGGTAGTACTACACAAACTGTGGCTCGGATTATGTATTTTAAGTCTGTGAACTGTTACCAGTGTATTTCAGTACACAATTACTGGAGACTTCCTAGTGAACAGAATATAGACCAGTTCAGGTGTAAATAAACTCATAAGGTAAGCTGCAAATGATGTAAGCTGCATTCTAGTCATGGGTAGAAGAACTGTGTTATATTTTAAGGTTTTTTTTTTTTCTTGGCCAATTTCACTCCAAAATTACATAAAAATTACATGATATGCAAAATTTATTTTACTAAATTATAATATTTTTCAATGTGGCTTTTTCATATAGAATTTAAGATTATTAGCTAAATTAAGGATGGTATATTCATATTATTTCTTTTTTATTCTCATTTATTGAAAGTGAAAGAGGCTTCATTATAATTATTTGATGATAAAATATGTAACTTTTTGAATGTGACAGTAACATTAGCCAAATTATGACAATGAAAATGATGTTAAAGAAATAAAGACCAAAGGGACTGCTTCTAGTTTTAATAGGAAGTATTATGATACTGGTAGGATAGTATTATGATATATTGAATTTGGTTGTAGCCACAAGTGATAATGATGTGTATATACTATAGTCTGTCATTTGCAAAGATGCATTGAGTAATGAAACAATCATAAAACTGTAAGCAGCATTTACATGTAAATGATTAAATATTACAAAAAGATTTCTTTTTAAAAAGGAACAATTTTCAGGTACCTTACAGAAGTATCAATCTTGCAACTGAATAGAAATTTGAAAATAAATAATTAGACTGGGTCCTTTATCAAAGAAATTTGAGAGGCACTCCCTAAGTTTCTGGATGAGAATTAGTCAGAAAGGATCTTTCATAAATCCACCTGAGACAATCTAGGAAAGCTGAATGGGAAGTCAGGTGAAGCAATACCAGTAGTTGTAAATATAAGTAGAGTCAGGAAACCCTAAGAAGAGTTTAAGTAAGGCAGGGAGCACTTCTGTAGAATATTTTGATACAAAGCTCACTAGGAGGTAATGAATATAAACATTGATATAAGAGCTATCTAACTCCTATGTGACTTTAAAATTGACTACTCTGTATTTGTAGAATTGAATTTTAGATAATGAAATACGGTTTACTCAGAAGTTCCTAGAATAAAGAGGGTTATTGGTTGGCTAGTAATGATGGAACAAATGGTATATGAAAGTCAGTAATGTGCTGGTTTTATAGGGGCTTTTTCATTTCTGTTTTTCCTTCTGCTTTTGTTCTGCCTTTTTTTTTTTCATTGTCTTCTGTTATGTTAAGTGAATGTGTTGTTTTAGAATTTAATTTTAATTTCTCTGTTGGTACTTTAGCTATGTCACTGCATTATTTCTCATTTCTCCACAGGTTAAATTACATATTAATTTTTCAATGTGTACTTAGAGCTAATAATTTATAATATTTTATATAAAATAGGAAACCAAAAAAATATATATCTAAAAACCATATATTAGTACAATTTACTTGCTGCCTGTTTTATTCTATAGTTATTTTACACACACATGCACACACACATACATACACACTGTAGATACCACAATACAAGGTTATAATTATTAAATTAAAAAGTCATAGGTCCTGGGTGGAAGAGTCAATATGGTGAAGTAGTAGGCTGAGATGACATTAGGTAGCAGGAGATCAGCTAGATAGCTTATCAAACCATTCCAAACACCTACAAATCCAACAGGAGATTGAAGAGAAGAAGAGCAACAATTCTGGAAACAGAAAATCGACCACTTTCTGAAAGCTAGGACCAGCGGAGAAGTGAATCCAAAGCAACCGGAACATAGACCGTGGGGGGAGGGGCAAGCTCCCAGCAAGCTGCGGAGCAATGGAGCACAAAATCAGAACTTTTAAGTGTCTGCTCCACTGAGGGACATCCCTCCAGAGCTTAACTGCAGTGAAGCCCACACAGGGACAGCATGGCCTCAGATCCTGCAGGGTCGCAGAAGGATTGGGGGTGTCTGAGTGTCGCAGAGCTCAGCAGTATTCATGCAGGGAAGCCAGCTACAGAGATGGAGCCAAGGAGTGAGCTCTCAACTCGGGGTTACCTTGAACCATAATCTGTGGCACAGACCACTGCTTGGTGAGCGGAGACCCCACAAGATCCAGGGAGACCCCCCCCACCCGGAATAGCTCAGGGATATGTGGTGTTCAAAGACTCCAGGTGGAGCTGTGTGCCAGAGACAGAGATCTTTGGTCACAGGCTGGGTGAGCTCAGAGCGCAGCTAGAGGCCAGGAAGTGGGAGTGATTGAGCACTTTTCTCCAAGGGTGCACTGAGGAGTGGGGCCCTGAGCACTTGGCTCCTCAAGGCCAGAGATTAGGAGGCCACCATTTTCATTACCGTCCTCTGGAACTCTACAGAAAGTGTTCAGGGAACAAAAGCTCCCGAAAGCAAACCCTAGCGAATTACTTAGCTTGGCCCCTGGTAAGGGCAGTGCAATTCTGCCTGGGCAAAGACACTTGAGAATCACTACAACAGGCCCCTCCCCCAGAAGAGCAACAAGAAATCCAGCCAAGACCAAGTTCACTCACCAAGGAGAACAGCCGAATTCCAGAGAAGGAGAAAGCAAAGCATGGATTTCATGGCTTTCTCCCGATGATCCTTTATAGTCTTGCAAAGTTTATTAATTTTTTTTAATTTTATTTCTTTTTTCTTCTGCTATTTATTTTGACTTTTACCCTCTCCTCTTTTAACATTTTTTAACTAGTTTATCTTAACAATACTTTCATTGAAAAAAAATCTTTTTTGAACCTTCATTATTATAGTCATATTTTACCCTCCATTGTATCTATGTTTCGTATACACATAGGGTTTTTTCTTTTAAAAAATTTGGGGTGCAACTTCTCTTAATAGATCAAAAAACACCCAAATCTACCACGGTGCTTACTCTTGTCTTCAACCTGGGCAAAATCTCTCCACTTTCTTTTTCTCTATTCTCCCAACCAACTTGTCTTACCAACTCCTTTTTTTAGAAATTAAAAAAATTTTTTTTCATCTTTATAGTCATATTCCATCCCTTCATTGTGTTTACCCTTATGTATGTTTTTTATTCTTTAAAATTTTGGGAGGTAGTTTCTTCTAAGAGACCAAAAATACTCCTAAAATTAAGTGGATGACACTACTCTAGTCACCAGTCTAATATGTATATATATATATATATTTTCTTTTTTATATATTTTTAAATTTGTTTTCTTTACTTAAATTTTTTTTCTGAACTTCTTTTTATCCCCTCCCTCCCCTCCCCTCCACGATTTGGGGTCTCTTCTGATTTGGTTAAAACACATTTCCCTGGGGTCTTTGCCACCCTTTTAGTATTTTATTCGCTCCTTCATATATTCTTATCTGGATAAAATGAAAAGGTGGAAAAAATCATCACAAAAAAAAGAACAAGAGGCAGTACTGAAGGCTAGGGACCTAATCAATACAGACATTGGTAATATGTCATATCTAGAGTTCAGAATGGTGATTCTTGAGGTGCTAGCCAGGCTTGAAAAAGGCATGGATGATATTAGAGAAGCTGTGTCCATAGAAATAAAAGCCCTTTCTGGAGAAATAAAAGAACTAAAATCTAACCAAGTTGAAATTTAAAAAGCTATTAATGAGGTGGAATAAAAATTGGAGGCTCTTACTGTTAGGATAAATGAGGCTGAAGAGAGAAATAGTGATATAGAAGACCAAATGACAGAGAATAAAGAAGCTGAGCAAAAGAGAGACAACCAACTACTGGACCATGAGGGGAGCATTCAAGAGATAAGTGATACCATAAGACAAAACAACATTAGAATAATTGGGATTCCAGAAGAAGAAGAAAGAGAGTGGAGCAGAAGGTATATTGAAGAGAATTATTGTAGAGAATTTACCTAATATGGCAAAGGGAACAAGCATCAAAATCCAGGAGGTGCAAAGAACCCCCCTCAAAATCAATAACAATAGGTCCACACCCCATCATCTAATAGAATTTACAAGTCTTAGCGACAAAGAGAAAATCCTGAAAGCAGCCTGGAACAAGAAGTCTATAACATAAAATGGTAAAAATATTAGATTGGCAGCAGACTTATCCACAGAGACAGGTCTCTGTGGACAGGTCTCAGGCCAGAAAGAACTGGCATGATATATTCAGAGCACTAAACGAGAAAAACATGCTACCAAAAATACTATATCCAGTTAGGCTATCATTGAAAATAGAAGGAGAGATAAAAAGCTTCCAGGACAAACTGAAAAATTTGCAAACACAAAACCAGCTCTACAGGAAATATTGAAAGGGGTCCTCTAAGCAAAGAGGTACCCTAAAAGTTGTAGACCAGAAAAGAACAGAGAGAATATACAGTAACAGTCACCATATAGGCAATACAATGGCACCAAATTCATATCTCTCAAATAGTTACCCTGAATGTAAATGGGCTAAATGCCCCAATCAAAAGATGCAGGGTATCAGAATGGATTAAAAAAAAAAAAAACATCAATATGCTGTCTACAAGAAACTCATTTTAGACCCAAAAGCACGTCCAGATTTTTTTTTTAAAGATTTTTTATTTATTTGACAGATAGAGATCAGAAGTACGCAGAGAGAGAGAGAGGAGGAAGCAGGCTCTCTGTGGAGCGGACAGCCCAATGTGGGGCTCGATCCCAGGACCCTGGGATCATGACCTGAGCCGAAGGCAGAGGCTTTAACCCACTGAGCCACCCAGGCGCCGCAGCACCTCCAGATTTAAAGTGAGGGGATGGAAAACAATTTATCATGCTAATGGACATCAAAAGAAAGCTAGGGTGGCAATTCTTATATCAGAACAATTAGATTTTAAGCCAAAGACTATAATAAGAGATGAGGAAGGACATTATATAATACCGAAAGCATCTGTCCAATAAGAAAGTATCTAACAATTTTAAATATCTATGACCTAACATGGGAGCAACCAACTATATAAACCAATTAATAACAAAATCAAAGAAACACATAGTAGACAGTAATACAATAATAGTAGAGACTTTAACACTCCCCTCACTGAAATGGACATTTCATCCAAGCAAAAGATCAACAAGGAAATAAAGGCATTAAATGACACACGGCAGATGGACATCAAGGATATATTCAGAACATTCCATCGCAAAGCAACAGAATATACATTCTTCTCTAGTGCACGTGGAACATTCTCCAGAACAGATCACATCCTAAGTCATAAATCAGGTCTCAACCAGTATCAAAATATTGGGATCATTTCCTGCATATTTTCAGACCACAATGCTCTGAAGTTAGAACTCAATCACTAGAGGAAATTTGGAAAGAACACAAATACATGGAGACTAAACAGCATCCTTCAAAAGAATGAATGGGTCAACCAGGAAACTAAAGAAGAATTGAAGAAGTTCATGGAAACAAATGAAAATGAAAACACAACTGTTCAAAATCTGTGGGACAAACGAAGGCAGTCCTGAGAAAAAAATATATAGCGATACAAGCCTTTCTTAAAAAAGAAGAAAGTCTCAAATACACAACCTAACCGTCTAACCTACATCTGAAGGAGCTGGAGAAAGAACAAGAAAGAAAACCTAAACCCAGCAAGATAAGAGAAATAATAAAGGTCAGAGCAGAAATCAATGAAATAGAACAAACAAACAAACAAAAACCTCAAAAACAAAAACAAAAACCAAGAGAACAAATCAACGAAACTAGGAGCTGGTTCTTTGGAAGAATTCATAAGATTGATAAACCCCTGACCAGACATCAAAAAGAAAAGAGAAAGAACACAAATAAATAAAATCATGAATGAAAGAGGAGAGATCACAACCAACAGCAAAGAAATACAAACTATTATAAGAATATATTATGAGGGACTCTACACCAACAAATTTGAAAATCTGGAATAAATGGATGCATTCCTAGAAGCATATAAACAACCACAACTGAACCAGGAGAAAGAGAAAACCTGAACAGAACCATAACCAGTAAGGAGATTGAAACAGTCATCAAAAATCTCCAAACAAAAGCCCAGGGCCAGATGGCTTTCCAGGGGAATTTTACCAAACATTTAAAGACGAATTAATTTCTATTCTGCTGAAACTGTTCCAAAAAACAGAAATGGAAGGAAAACTTCCAAACTCATTTTATGAGGCCAGCATCACCTTGATCCCAAAACCAGACAAGGATCCCATCAAAAAAGAGAATTACAGACCAATATCCTTGATGAACACAGATGCGAAAATTCTCACCAAAATACTAGCCAGTAGAATCCAACAGTGCATTAAAAGGATTATTCACCATGATCAAGTGGGATTTATTCCAGGGCTGCAAGTATGGTTCAACATCCGCAAATCAATCAATGCGATAAAATACATTAATAAAAGAACAAGAACTACATGATACTTTTAATAGATGCTGATAAAACATTTGACAAAGTACAGCATCCCTTCCTGATCAACAAAACTCTTCAAAGTTTAGGAATAGAGGGGACATACCTCAATATCATCAAAGCCATTTATAAAAAACCCATTGCAAATATCATTCTCAATGGAGAAAAAATGCAAACTTTTCTGCTAAGGTCAGGAACACGGCAGGGATGTCCATTATCACTACTGCTATTCAACATAGTACTAGAAGTTCTAGCCTCAGCAATCAGACAAGAAAAAGAAATTAAAGGCATCCAAATCGGCAAAGAAGAAGTTAAACTATCACTCTCTGCAGATGATATGATACTATATGTGGAAAACCCAAAAGACTCCACTCCAAATCTGCTAGAACTTATACAGGAATTCAGTAAAGTGTCAGAATATAAAATCAATGCACAGAAATCAGTTGCATTTCTTCATACCAACAGCAAGGCAGAAAAAAGAGAAATTAAGGAGTCAGTCCCATTTACAATTGCACCCCAAACCATAAGATACCTAGTAATAAACCTAACCAAATGGGTAAAGAATCTATACTCAGAAAACTATAATGAGCTCATGAAAGAAATTGAGGAAGACACAAAGAAATGGAAAAATATTCCATGCCCCTGGATTGGAGAACAACTATTGTGAAAATGTCCTAAAGCAATCTGTACATTTAATGCAATCCCTATCAAAATTCCATCCATGTTTTTCAAAGAAATGGAACAAATAATCCTAAAATTTATATGTAACCAGAAAAGACCTCAAGTAGCCAAAGGAATATTGATAAAGGAAGTCAAAGTTGGTGGCATCACAATTCCACACTTCAAGCTCTATTACAAAGCTGTCATAATCAAGAGAGTATAGTACTGGCACAAAAATAAACACAAAGATCAATGGAACAGAATAGAGAGCCCAGAAATAGACCCTCAACTCTATGGTCAACTGATCTTCGACAAGGCAGGAAGGAATGTCCAATGGAAAAAAGACATCCTCTTCAACAAATGGTGTTGGGAAAATTGGACAGCCACCTGAGGAAAATGCAATTGGACATTTCCTCACACCACACATGAAAACTGAGTAAAAATGGATGAAGGACCTCAATGTGAGAAAGGAATTGATCAGAATCCTTGAGGAGAACACAGACAGCACTCTCTTTGACCCCAGCCACAGCAAATTCTTCCTAGGAACATTGCAGAATACAAGGGAAGCAAGGGCAAAAATCAACTATTGGGACTTCATCAAGATCAAAAGCTTTTGCACAGCAAAGGAAACAGTTAACAAAACCAAAAGACAACTGACAGAATGGGAGAAGATATTTGCAAGCAACACATCAGATAAAGGGCTAGTATCCAAAATCTGTAAAGAGCTCATCAAACTCAACACCCAAAGAACAAATAATCCAATCAAGAAATGGGCAGAGGACATGAACAGACATTTCTGCAAAGAAGACATCCGATGGCCAACAGACTCATGAAAAAGTGCTCCACACCACTTGGCATCAGGGAAATACAAATCAAAACCACAATGAGATATCACCTCACACCAGTCAGAATGGCTAAAATCAACAAGTCAGGTAATGACAGATGCTGGCGAGGATGCAGAGAAAGGGGAACCCTCCTACACTGTTGGTGGGAATGTAAGCTGGTGCAACCGCTCTGGAAAACAGCATGGAGGTTCCTCAAAAAGTTGAAAATAGAGCTTCCCGGTGACTCAGCAATTGCACTACAGGGTATTTACCTTAAGGATACAAACGTAGTGATCTGAAGGGGCACGTGCACCCGAATGTTTATAGCAGCAATGTCCACAATAGCCAAACTATGGAAAGAACCTAGATGTCCATCAAAAGATGAATGGATAAAGAAGAAATGGTATATATATATGAATACTATGCAGCCATCAAAAGAAATGAAATTTGCCATTTGCGACAACATGGATGGAACTAGAGGGTATTATTCGGAGTGAAATAAGTCAATCAGAGAAATACAACTATCATATGATCTCCCTGATATGAGGAAGTGGAGATGCAATGTGGGGGGTTTGTGGAGTAGGAAAAGAATAAATGAATCAAAATGGCATCGGAAGGGAGACAAATCATAAGAGACTCTTAATCTCACAAAACAAACTGAGTGTTGCTGGGGGGCGGGGTGGAGGGGGTGGTATGGAGAGGGTGGTGGGGTTATGGACATTAGGGAGGGTACGTGCTATGGTGAGTGCTGTGAAGTGTATAATCCAGGTGATTCACAGACCTGGACCCCTGGGGCTAAAAATACATCATATGTTTATTAAAAAAATAAAAATATATATAAAAATTCATAGATCCTCTAAACAAATATATAAGGGGAAAAAAAGTAGTTTTAAAAATATATTAACCTACATATTTATTATTTTCACTACTTTTTATTTCTTTCTGAAGATCTGATTATTCTATCTGGTAACATTTCCTTCAGTATGAAAATTTTCTTTAATATTAGTTTTCATACAGGGGCGCCTGGGTGGCTCAGTGGGTTAAGCCGCTGCCTTCGGCTCAGGTCATGATCTCAGGGTCCTGGGATCGAGTCCCGCATCAGGCTCTCTGCTCAGCAGGGAGCCTGCTTCCTCCTCTCTCTCTGCCTGCCTCTCTGCCTACTTGTAATCTCTCTCTGTCAAATAAATAAATAAATCTTTAAAAAAATATATTAGTTTTCATACAGGTCTATTGGAATTGTGTTCTTATTTTTTATTTCAAAAATGTCTTTATTCCACCTTTATTTAAAAATATGTATTTTTACTTAACATAAAATTCTCGTTAACCTTTTTTATTTTCCAGCACTTAAAATAATGTTATCCCACTTTATCTGGCCTCCACTGTTTCTGATGATGTTAATTTTATTTGTGTTTTTTATCTTATATATATTTATAAATCACTGGTTACTTGCAAGATTTTTCTCTTTGTATTTGGATTTCATGTTATGTGTTAAACCTGGGATTTTTATTGTATTTAAGTGTTTGGATTTCTCGAATCTGTAAATGTTTGTCTTTCATCATTTTTGAAGTTTTGACCTTTATATTTTCATTATTTTTTGTTCAAAATTTCTTTCCCCTCTTTCCTTCTGGGATTGTAGTTATAGTATACATTTGTTAGACTACTTGATATTGTCCATAAAAATATCTGATTTTTAAAAGTTATTTTAGCTTTTTGTTACAACAAATGTTTTTGTGAAAGAAGGAAAAAACATTTTTTTTAATTTTTTAAAGAATTTATTTATTTATTTGACAGACAGAGATCACAAGTAGACAGAGAGGCAGACAGAGAGAGGAAGGGAAGCAGGCTCCCTGCTGAGCAGAGAGCTGGACATGGGGCTCAATCCCAGGACCCTGGGATCAGGACCCAAGCCAAAGGCAGAGGCTTTAACTCACTGAGCCACCCAGGCATCCCGGAAAAACATTTAAGTCTTAAAATCTTAGAATGTTATTATTGAGTCAAATCAAATCAGCCATGAAATCCTGTTCCTATATTTTGCGAAGGAAAATAAAATGGAATATGGAGCAATTTAATTACTTAAGTACACATTGAAAATTGATTTTATAGGTTAACCTAAAGTTCAAAATCTGCAAATTTTTACATCCATGATTAGTCCAGTATATTATGCTACTACTAATAAATATGTAAAATATTATTTTATTTAAAATAATTAAAATACATTATGAGTTATAAAAATTAATAGCACACAGATACTCAAACTCAATTAAATAATTGTCCTTTGAATTATTAGTTTATTTTATAATCTATGTATTTTTTTTTGCTATACTTTTGGTTTTATGTTAAGAAAATATTGGTTAATCCAAGGCCCGAAATATTTATCCTTATATTTTCTTCTAAGAGTTTCATAATTTCAGCTCTTAAATTTAGATTTAGTACTCATTTTGAATTAATTTAATGGTATGAAGGGTCCAACCTTTCTTTCTTTTTAATGTGGATAGCCAGTTGTCCTAGCACCATCTGTTGAAAGAATATTCTATCCTCATTGCATTGTGCTAACATCTTTGCTGAACATAAAGGTACAGGTTTATATTTGAATTCTCACTTTTATTGATTGATCAGTATTGCTATCTTCATGACAGTACCTCTGTCTTGATAACTGTAACTTTGTATTAAATTTTTAATTTGGGAAGTGCAAGCCTTCCAACTTTGTTCTCCTATTTCAAGAGTGTTTTGGTTATTATAGGCTTCTTGGACTTCCATATAAATTTTGGGATAATCTTGCCAATTTCTGCAAAAATGGATTTAGATAGATTATGTAGAATCTATAAACAGATTTGATGAGTGAATCTTGGAAATACGAAGACTCCAGTTCATTAAAATGGGATACATTTTCATTTATTTAGATCTACTTTAATTTCTTTAAACAATGTTTTGTAGTTTTCAGCATATGTCATACTTTTTTTGTCAAAGTATTCATAAATGTTTATTCTTTTCAGTGCTATTGTAAATGGTATCTTCTTGGTTTTATTTTGAGATTATTCATTGCTAGAGTCTAGAAATACGATTAATGTATGTGTTTTGATATTTGTCATGGAACAGTGGCTAATTAATGAATTGCTTCTGATAGCTTGTTCTCTGTGATTGATTGGAATCACAGATTAGAATCACAAGAACAGGGCACCTGGGTGGCTCAGTGGGTTAAGCCACTGCCTTCAGCTCAGGTCATGATCTCAGTGTCCTGGGATGGCGTCCCGCATCAGGCTCTCTGCTCAGCAGGGAGCCTGCTTCCCCCTCTCTCTCTTTGCCTGCCTCTCTGCCTACTTGTGATCTCTGTCTGTCAAATAAATAAATAAAATCTTTTTAAAAAAAAAAAGAATCACAAGAACAATTAATTTACAAATACAGTTTTACTTCTTCCTTTCCAATATGGATCCTTTGGATACCTTCTTCTTGCCTAATTGCCTTATCTAGAACATGCACTATAATTTTAAATAGAATTTGCAAGAACTGGCAATTTCTAATTTTAGCAGTAAAGCATTCAGTTTTTCACCATTAAATCTAAATGTTAGCTGTAGTTTTTTTTTTTTTTAGTGGATGATTCAACAGGTTAAGGAAGTTCACATATAATCCTAATTTATGAGTTTTTAATGATTAGATTAATGATTAATGACATTAATCAAATGACATTAGGTTCATAAAAAATCTGTTCAGATGATCATATGGCTTTTGTCTTTTTTTTTCTTGCTAATATATTGTATTAAATTGGTAGAATGTTATGTGTTAAATCAGTCTTTACTCCTTGAGATAAATCCAGTTGATTATGATATATAATCCTTTTTATGTGCTGCTGGATTTTGTTTACTAGTATTTTGTTGAGGATTTTATATTTATATTCATAAAGGATTTTGGTCATAATTTGATTTTGTGATTTCCTTATGTGATTTTGGTACAATGGTAACATATGTAACATACAATGAGTTTAAAAATGTTTTATTCTTTTGAAAAGCTGGTGAAAAATTAGTGTCAATTCTTTACTATTTGGTACAATTTGCCTGAGAAGCCATCGGAGCCTGGGCTTTTCTTTGTGGGAATTTTTTGATTATTTAATCTTGTTACTTGTTATGAACTAGATTTTTCTTTTCCTTAATTGTCTTTGGTAATTTATGTCTTTCTAGGAATTGTCCATTCTAGTAGGTTACCTTTTTTTTGGGCATACAGTTGTTCATAATATTTATATTAATTTTTATATCAGTAACGTGGTAGTAATGCCACTTCTTTTATTCCTAATTTTAATAACTTCAGTCTCCTGTTTTCTTGGTTAGTACAACTAAGTTTTGTAATTTTTGTTGATGTTTCCAAAATCTGACTTTTGCTTCTTTGATTTTCTGTTGTTTTTCTAATCTCCATTTCACTGATTTCTGCTATAGTCTTCCTTATTTTCTTTTGAAGCACTGCTTTTGCTTTAACCCAAAGTTTTGTTTTGTTGAGTTTCTCTTTTCTTTCATCTGAAAGTATTTTCCAATATCTGTCATAATTTCTTTTTTCTTTTGAGATTGATACTTTTTTTTTTGTAGGATTTTATTTATTTGTCAGAGAGAGAGAGAGGGAGAGTGCAAGCAGAGGGAACATAGGCAGAGGGAGAATGCAGGCTCCCCACTTAGCATTTCCCCATGTGGGACTAAATCTCAGGACCCTGGGTTCATAACCTGAGCCAAAGGCAGATGCTTAACTGATTGAGCCACCAAGGCATCCCTGCAATTTCTCTTTTAACTCATTGCTTACTTAGCAGTATATTTTTAATTTCCACATATTTGTTACTTTGAAAATTTTCTCCTGACTTGATTTCTAATTTTATCCATTGTGGTTGGAAAACATACTATGTGTGACTTAAATTCTTCTGAATTTTTTGGAATTTGCTTTATGGGGTAAAATATGGTCAGTACTGGAGACTCTTCTATGTTTACTTAAGGAAAATGTCTGTCCTGCTGTTATTGAGCATAGTGTTGTATAGATGTTTGTCAGATCTCTCCATTCTGGAAAATGGACCTGATAAGAATTTATATCTGCTGTTGAATGGAGTACTCATTAAATGTCTGCTAAGCCTAATTGGTGTATACTGCCAATTGTCTTTTTATTCTGTCCATTATCAAAAGCAAGGGATTAAAGCATGTATTGTTGAAATTGTCTGTTTCCTCCCAGTTATGTCAGTTTTTGCTTCATATTTTGGGATTCTGTTGTCAGTGCATATATGTTTATAATTCTTATATCTTCTTGATAATTGGCTCTTTTATCAGTATAAGGTGTCCCTCTTTGTCTTTAACAATTTTATGTCATACTTTTGTCTGATATTAATATAGCCTCTCTAATTCTCTTTTATATACTGTTTACATGGCATGTCTCTTATTATCCATTTACTTACTCTGCTTTAGCCTTCATTTTCTACTTCCACAGAGATTCAAAGTCAGCCCAAGGTTAGAATTAAGAGACTTTCCTGGTTTTTCTTGAGCATATGCAAATCCTCGTGTATCTTTGTTGTCTCCTAGATTCCCAGCATTATGTCAGTTATTGCCAAAGTTCTCTATGGACATTTCATTCTCCAATGTATTATCATTATCACTATTATTATTATTAATTATTATTGTTATTATTATTATTGCTTTGGTTAGCTTCTTTTTAGCCATAACTAACAATACCAGCTAAGGTACTGACCCTTTAAGACAGTTGCTGTTGATTAATTCTGACAAATGCTATAAAAACAGGCTATTTGTTTGGAGTGAAGTGCTAAGTTAGGCCACACAAGAGAAAACATGAGAGTTGAGCAGCTTTTCAGTGAGCAAAGATGTCTAATGATGACAGTTCTTTGGGAATGGGACTTCTCTGGACCTCCAAATTTGTTTTATCCCTGGAAGTTACTGCTATTAACCTTGTCATCTTACCTTGTTTTCAAAGACCGTTTTCATGCATACATCAGGTAAAGGAAGGCAGATATAAGAGTAGCTAAACCAATCAAACTTGCTGTTTTTACTGAGATTTGTCTGTTTCTCTTGAATAAACACTATTCAGAGTGTTATCGATGTTTAATTTCTAGTGATCCAAAGGTCTAAATGTTTAATTTCTTGTGATCCAAAGTTGATTTGGACAGCATTTACCGGTGTTTTGTTGCTTTTATGAAGTAGAGGATTTTTGAGGTACTTATTAGGCAATTCTGACAGTGTCCCTTTTAAAATATCCTTCTAATGTAATGTAATGTAAATGTAATGTGTAATCTATACTTAATGTTTATTAAGTATCTACTATGTTAGAGATAATATTTTAATTAATAGAGTTAAAAGCAAGCTGAGGCCTATAAATTTATGATAGTTGACAATTACTGGGTGGCAAAGGAGTATCTGGCAAAATGCCAAGTGCATTATTGAATGTTCTCATTGAATTTACACAATCACTTTTTAAGGCAATTTTTATTATCACCCTTATCTGGATGAGTAGAGTCAAATTTAATGATATTGGATCTCTTGTCCAAGCTGTTACAGTTGGTTTGGGGCTAGGGCACTGTTTGATATCAGATTAATATGTTTTAAAACTAAAATATTATATATTAGGAATAATTTATAATACATACATTCTATTGTTTAATTAATAAATTTAAATATACTCTACATTTGTATTTCATAAGCTGTTCTGCTAAAAGTTTTCTGGAAGAACTTTACTAAAGGACACTGTGGTGAGGTTTGAAATCCCCATTTAAATAACTTTATACCCTAGGGTTTTAGAGTTTTAATTTCATTATTCAGACATAAAGTAGTATTTTAACTTAAAGTTGACTATTTTTAATACCATCACACAAGACATATCAAATTGTTATCCTGCTGACCTTATTAAAAACATGAGTTAAAAATGTGGCTGAAAAGATTTTTCCATGGTTGATAGGGAAAAATCAAATTGATCTTCTAGAATTTTCACTAGGGATTAAAAGCAATATGCCCTTCAGAATCTTAGCCTTACTTGTCAGCAGGAGAAACTAGAAATGTCCATTCTGAATTTTCATTTTCTTGGAATTTTCTATTTGCTAATACTTTATTTTGGATATGTTCTTTTTAAAAAATTGTTATTTATTTGCTTATTTATTTATTTTAAAATTCAATTTCATTTCATTATTTACATTTAGTTAAATGTAATTTAACTGCAAAAATAATTTCATTATTTAGGTAATATAGTGTATTATTATTTTCAGACGTAGAGTTCAGTATTTCTTCTGTTGCATGTAACCCCCAGTGCTCATTACATCATATGCCCTCCTTAACATCCATTTCCCAGTTATCCCAATCCCCTATCCCCTCCCTTCAACAACCCTCAGGTTTTTCCTCTGGTTAAGAGTCTCTTTTAGAATGTCTCTCTGATTTTGTCTTGTTTTGTTTTTCCCTCTGGCCCTCCCATGATCCCCCACTAAATTCCACATATGATTGATATTGTATGGTAATTGTCTTTCTCTGGGTGACTTATTTCACTTAGCATAATACCTTCTAGTTTCATCCACATCGTTGAAAATGGCAAGATTTTATTTTTTGATGGCTGACTAATTTTTCATTGTATATATTTACCACCTCCTCTTTATCCATTCATCTGTCGGACAAATCTGGGCTCTTTCCATAGTTGGGCTGTTGTGGACATTGTCCCTATAGACATTGGAGTGTAGGGGCTCTTTAGATCACCACATTTATGTCTTTAGGGTAAATACCTAGTAGTTCAATTGCTGGGTCATAGGGTAGCTCTATTTTTAACTTCTTGAGGAACCTCCACTGTTTTCCAGAATAGCTATACCAGCTTGCATTCCCACCAGCAATGTAAGAGGGTTTCCCTTTTTCTACATCCTCACCAACATCTGTCATTTCCTCACTTGTTAATTTTGGCCATTCTGACTGGTGTGAGGTGGTATCTCTTTGTGGTTTTGATTTGTATTTCTCTGGTGTCAAGTGATGTGGAGCATTTTTTTCATGTGTCTTTTGGCCAACTGGATGTCTTCTTTGGAGAAATTTCTGTTCATGTCTTTTGCCCATTTCTTGATTGGATTACTTGTTCTTGGGGTGTTGAATTTATACATTCCTGATAGATTTTGGATACTAGCTCTTTATCTGATAAGAAATTTGGAAATATCTTCTTCCATTCTGTTGGCTGTCTTTTGGTTTTGTCCTTTGATGTGCAAGTTTTTTATCCTGATGAAGTCCCAATAGCTCATTTTTGCTTTTGTTTCCCTCGTCTTTTATGTGTCCTAGAAGAGAACACAGAGAGCAACCTCTTTGACCTTGGCTGCAGCAACTTTTAGCTAGACATGTTCTTTTAAATTTGATTTCCAGATTTTCAATATAAAACAAACAGAACATTTTAATATCACTAAATCTGATTTTTAAAATTAAATTAAAATCAAAGAACACTTCAGGCCCAGAAGCTTTCACTGTGAATTTTTCAAACTTTTAAGAAAAAAAATGTGATAGTAGTCTTACAAAACTCATTAGAGATTATGGTATAAAGGGACACATCTCAATTCATATTAGGAAACTAACAGATCTCAAAACCAACATGAACTATACAAGAAAGGAAAGCTACATTCAAATATATGTCATGGATGCATATGTGAAGATTCTAAAAAAAATTAGAGGAAAACATATTTAAAATTTGATTATCTGGGGTGTCTATTATAACTCTTCAAATTTGGTCTAACATTAAGAAAAAAAATCAGGGACAGGTATGATGAGTGGTGTAATGAGCACTGGGTATTATATAAGACTGATGAATTACTGACCTCTACCTCTGAAACCAGTAATATGTTATATGTTAACTAATTGAATTTAAGTAAAAAAAAAAAAAGCCTGAGTTCCAGAAATAAATAAATATCTCAGTTAAAAAAAAAAAAAAGATAAAATTTAAAAACTCCAAAAGAAAACAATGTATTTTATTCCTTCACATAAAGAATTAAGAGAAACCATAGAATTATTTCAAAGCATGGTAGTTTTGATAAATGAGTTTGAGTTAGTTGTGATAAAATTCAATGTTTGGGGCACCTGGGTGGCTCAGTGGGTTAAAGCCTCTGCCTTCAGCTCAGGGCATGATCCCAGGATCCTGGGATCGAGCCCCAGATAGGGCTCTCTGCTGGGCAGGGAGCCTGCTTCCCTTCCTCTCTCTCTGCCTCTCTTTCTGCCTACTTGTGATCTCTCTCTCTCTCTGTCAAATAAATAAATAAAATCTTTAAAAAAAATTAAATGTTTGCTTATGATAACAGGAATTATGTTCTCAAGAAACTAGAAACTGTTCTTTATATAAGTAACAAATACCTATGGGAAGCATGCTATTAAATGGTGAGATTATTGAATTTTTTTTCTTCCTCAAGGACAGGAATGACATATGCACATTTACCCTAATGAGCTTCTTAAGACGCATATTATCCACAGAGTTGGTTTTATAACATACTGTGACTAGATATAAACCACTATGACATGTTTTAACTTAAACAATATGAAAACATGTGCACGAGTAGAGTGCTTTAGCTAAACTACTAAATATTTGATGAGTGTGAAACAATAGAATTCTTGTGTAGTCTAAGCCATTATAGCTGAAGGAACACTGATAGGAAATAATAAAACACTCATCCAATTGCTGTATATGTCTCACAATCATAGTGAGCTAGGGAGTTAAGTCTGGCCTGCCACATCATGATTTCTAATTGAGCAACCCATTACTTTACTCCCTTTGTGAACCATTGGACTACCAGTGAGCAGAATACAACTGGAGGTGGTCAAGGAAGAGTGAGCCTGACCAATGCAGAAATTCAATCTTTTTAGGTTATTTTAGCCATTTCCCTTGTTAAGAAAATTTATAAATGCTTTGTTCTGCTTTGAATTTCTTTTTTTCCTTCTGCTTTCTACCTCTTAAGGCTTTGCTTTGATCCAAAAAATTAAATAAAAACTAAAAATTGGAAGTTAATCAAACCACATATATATTCAACATTGTACTGGAGTTCTTATAAATGGCATATATAAAATTAGGAAAAATAAAGAGTTACACTTTCATTATTTTCAAATGGCATTATTCTGTACATAAATAATAAACTAGTAGGTTATCAAATTTAACAAGGTGTCTGAATACAAGTCGAGTATACAAGTATCAATAGTATTTCTATACAATAATTTGAAAATACATTTTTTAAAAAAGTTTTCTCGTTCAATCAGAATAGTTAAAATACCTAAAAATTAAACTACCAAAATATATGCAATTCCAAAGTAAAGGACACTTCCCAGATTTGAAGTCTCAAGAGTATTCAAATATACCTTTTTCCTCAATTGATTTATAGTTTCTACACAATCACAACCAAAATTCCAGTGGATTTTTTGGATAAATTAACAAACTAATTCTAGAGTTCATATAGAACTGTAAGACAATATTGAAGAAGATGATCCAAGTTGGAGAGATTATAATATCAAATACGTTAGACATATAGACCATGTTACTAAATCATGTGTCTACAAAAATATCACAAATGTTGATCTTTTTAATTTTATTTCAAGTAAAGTACAACTGTGTATCCATAAGGGAAGGATTATTTTCAGTGTCATGCTGAATAAATTTTATATATAAAATTGGAAAAATAAATAATATCTACTACCTCATAAATTGTTAAAAATTACATGTGAAATTTAGATTTAAATATAATAGATAAAGCAATAAATAGTTTATGAGAAAATAGAGGAGAATATCTTCACAAAGCAGCATACAAAAAAAAACTAACCACAAAAGATATTATTGATAAATTCGACTTCATTAAAATTAAGAACATCCATTTATTGAAAGACACCATTAAAATGAACAAAGTGAAGACATTAAAAATACATATATCAAAAAAAGGGGTTGTATCCTGAATATATTTTTTAAAATCCTATAAATTGTAGAGATAAAAAAGAAACAAACTAAAACTTAACTAGTCTACAAATTTGGGCAGGCACCTCACAAAAAGAAAAAAAAAAGAATAGGAATTTTCAGTGAACACGTGAAAAGCTACTCAGTACATTTTCTCATCAGGAATTACATATTAAACATAATGTGATACCACTAAAAACCCACCAAATTGTCTACAATTATGTATAAATTTTCTGCAATTAAGTGAAAATAAAGTGTTGATGAGGATATGGATCAACTGTAACTCACATATTTCTGGTGCTATGATAAATTTCCCTTTGAAAAACTCATTGACCATATCTTCTAAACCTAGCAATATTTCATCACATGACCCAGAAATCCCAGTTCTAAATATATACCCACTTCCAAATATATATCCATAAAAAGAATATACACATGAGTATTCCAGAGTATTCATAAGTACCAAATCTGGAAACACTGTAAATATCCATTAAAATCCGAATATATGAGTAAATTGTAGAATATTCAAACCGTAGAATATTATATGCCAATAAAAAAGAATAGCTTTTTGGGCACCTGTGTGGCTCAGTTGGTTGAGCAACTGCCTTAGGCTCAGGTCCTGATCTGGAGACCCGGGATCAAGTCCCACATTGGGCTCCCACCTCCAAAGGGAGTCTGCTTCCCTCTCTGACCTCTCTCCCCTTTCATGCTCTTCCTCACTGTCTCTCTCTCTCAAATAAATAAATAAAATCTAAACAAAAAATGACTTTTTGATACATGAAGCAAGTACAATGAATCTTAAAGATCTATGGATGAATGAAAGATACATATAGAAAGCAGCACATATTGTATAATTCCATTTATTTAAAGTTTAAGGAACAGGCAAAGCTAATCTATAGTGATAGATATCAAAATAGTGATATCTTTGGACAGGGGAGGAGAGCCACTAGGAAGTGGCATGAGGGAGCCTTCTGAAATGTTGGAAATATTTTGCATCTTGTTGGGTGAGTTACATAAAAGCATCATATGTAAAAATCAATCTGAGTAAATATAAGTTTTGTGATTTTTATTGTGCAGTATTGAAAGATGTTTATTATTTTTATTTTTTTATTATGTTCCGTTAGCCAGCATATAGTATTTCATAGGTTTTTTTTTTTGTACTGTTCAGTTATTCATTAGTTGTGTATAACACCCAGTGCTCATGAAGGATGTTTTAAGTTAAATAAATATAATTTGTTTTGTGGACACAACAATGATCTAATTTTCCTGTTTCTTTCTGTAGAAGTTTGGAAAATCAGACTAAAATCATCATTCTTCAAATGTTATATATTCTTTTAGCATAAATCCTGATTTAAATATATTGTGTTTCACCTTGATACTTTAAAGTATGATATTGACTCAATTCTTATAAATACATAAAACAACTTGAAGAGTCAGCTTGAATGATGTCAAATATATAAAGGATCTTGAAATAGCTTGGTCCAAAGTTCCTAAAGAATATCTTGATTTCATTGACGATACAACCACCAAATACTGGAGTAGTTGTTTAAAGATTATAAGAAATACTAGTCCTGGGATGTTAATTCTATTTTAATTATTTTTTCATACTCTGCCTGTTTATATATATTTAATCTTTCCCAGTAGAAATATAGTGTATTAATTATTCCAATTAAAAATACAAATCATCCATGTTGAGAGTTTATAAGTATAATTAAATGTTGCTGATGATTCTAAGGAATTTTTATATAAAGTGACTACAAGGCCATTCAAACACTTAAATCGTCCTTTTGACTTGTTATATTAATCATGTTCCTCAGCCAGTGGGCTGGTATGACAGCATGGAAACAGCAAATTCAGGAAATAAAATAATGCAATAAATTTACATTTGTGATTTACTGAGCCTGTCACTATACACATAAGTTGAATTTTCTGGAACTACTGAGAGTGTTTCCAAATGGCACCATTGGTGGAAAAATATGGCAAAATTAGTGGACACATCTACATAAGAGGATATTAGATCCCAGCTGAATTCACATAAATGGGCACTAAATAAACTTTATACAAAATTCATATAGAACCTTAAGGTTATCTAACTTCTACATGTCTGTTTTTGTTTTGTTTTGTTTTTTGTACAGTGCACTTAAAAACAGGTCATCTAAGTCCTTGCCCTCTTTTAAACTATCATCCACATACTTTTCTTCCCTTCCTCTGCACTAATTCATTCACTTAAATGATACCTAGCCTTTTTGATTTCCTTTCATTAAATCCTCTAACTCAAACATTTTTTAAGCCTCAACGCACATTAAGAATTACATTATTACCAGTTTAAATAATAATACAATTAGAAAAATCCTGAACAATATTTATCTTAAACACACAAATCCTATTCTATTATATAAATATATGCTGGCTATTTATTACCCAGTAAGTTGCTTTGATGATCTTATCTTAGATGGTACAAGGAGTTGAAAGGTACTTATCAGGAGTTTGCTAAAATATTTCCAATAATATTTCATTTTACTGAGTGTTCTTACTTTAATTAAAAACTGATTTACAGTTGGGAAGAGGAGTAAATATATTTTTTCTCACTTCCAAACTGTAAATCTACATTTTTTTAACAATGTATATCTTTCTAATAGTCTCGGACACATTCTGTTTTATCTACTCCTGCTCATCTCCCCACATTCATAAAAGACAATGGATGTGGCTTTCTGTCTTCATCACCATTAAATATGTTTCATCATCTCCATGTGTTCAGAATCCATATGTATAACATAATCAGTGCCTTATTTCACAGCCCTCTAGCATCTATTGTAATGGTTTCTTCCCAATTTAATTGCTTAAAATGCTCAAGTCCTGAAACTTTTTTGTAATTTCACTTATGTACTTTGAAATGACTTAACAATGAAAAAAAAATAAAGTGATATAAGGAATTCTTATATATTTTTCATCTGAATTCTCCATTTTAAAATATTTTACCAAGTTAAAAAGAAATTTAAGGGCAGAGGACATGAACAGACATTTCTGCAAAGAAGACATCCAGATGGCCAACAGACTCATGAAAAAGTGCTCCATATCACTCGGCATCAGGGAAATACAAATGAGATATCACCTCACACCAGTCAGAATGGCTAAAATCAACAAGTCAGGAAATGACAGATGCTGGCAAGGATGCGGAGAAAGGGGAACCCTCCTACACTGTTGGTGGGAATGCAAGCTGGTGCAACCACTCTGGAAAACAGCATGGAGGTTCCTCAAAATGTTGAAAATAGAACTGCCCTATGACCCAGCGATTGCACTACTGGGTATTTACCCTAAAGATACAAACGTAGTGATCCAAAGGGGCATGTGCACCCGAATGTTTATAGAAGCAATGTCCACAATAGCCAAACTATGGAAAGAACCTAGATGTCCATCAACAGATGAATGGATCAAGAAGATGTGGTATATATATACAATGGAATACTATGCAGCCATCAAAAGAAATGAAATCTTGCCATTTGCAACAACATGGATGGAACTAGAGCGTATCATGCTTAGCGAAATAAGTCAAGCAGAGAAAGACAACTATCATATGATCTCCCTAATATGAGGAAGTGGTGATGCAACAGGGGAGCTTAAGTGGGTTGAAGAAGAATCAATGAAACAAGATGGAATTGGGAGGGTGACAAACCATAAGTGACTCATAATCTCACAAAACAAACTGAGGGTTGCTGGGGGAGGGGGTTTGGGAGAAGGGGTTGGGATTATGGACATTGGGGAGGGTATGTGCTTTGGGGAGTGCTGTGAAGTGTGTAAACCTGGTGATTCACAGACCTGTACCCCTGGGGATAAAAATATATGTTTATAAAAAATCAAAAATTTAATAAAAAAAACGAAATTTAAAAATTTGGGTCCTCTAATCCATTTGAGAAAACTATTAAAAGAAATATTTATTATTTTTTAAAAGCTTTTATTTGTTTATTTGTCAGATAAAATGTACAAGCAGGGGGAAGCAGCAGGCAAAGGGAGAAGCAGGCTCCCTGCTGAGCAAGGAGTCATACATGGGACTTGATCCTATGAATGGGATCATAACCTGAGCCAAAGGTAGATGCTTAACCAGCTGAGTCACCCAGGCATCCATTAAAGGAAACATTTAATTGTGAATTAGAATATAGGTTTTTATGAGTTTATAAGCATAAAAATGGGATCAAATATAAATATTTAATTTTATAACATCTATAGGTAAAGAATGTGAATTAACAACAAAAATTAACATGAATATTAAATATAAACAAAAGTTTAGGTTTCTTTTGGATAGGATGAAATAAAATGAACAAGTAACAGTTCTGATCCAGTCATGATTCCATTTTTAGATTTATAGAATTTAAAAAATAAAGCTACTTCTATTTCTTGATGAGTAAGTCATGGATCAGCAGTTTAGAAGACAGAACCACTGTGAGAGAAATCTTGAGGTGTTTATATAAAATGAATTTTGTAATTACTTTAATAAATAAAACCCAGAGGAAATAGAGGAAAAGACATTTGAGCTTGGTGGGGAAAAACACCTTAGGAATTGCATTAAAGCTTTAAAAAGACTCAGGAATTACATGGGAATACATGTTTATTTCTCTTTAAAAGTATTTATTAATCTAAGAATAAAAGTGTCTTAGTTTTACTAGATGAAATGATGCTAACTTTGGGGACTGGGAGATAAATATATTTAAATTGCTTAAAATTTATTGCAGCACAAGAGTTATTATTGCTGATTCAGTTTGCTAAATACTATCCAAAAATCAATGCAAGTGGGAAAACAAATTGAACTTGTACTAAGATTTGAGGGATTCCAATACTGTTTCTCTTAAGCTGTAAACCCTTAGGCATCACATAAAATGAAACACATAATCAGCTTTCAATGTGTATTTGCCTTCATTAATCATAAACTGTAGGCAAATTCTGAGCTTGCAAGTTTAGATTCTTTATTGTTGCTTCATGCTAATGATTATTGTCATTTATTTCCCTCTGGGTTTAACATTTTCAGCAACTATAGAGTACAGATGGTAGAAAGGCCTTGCAGAAATGTAATCAGCAAGTGTGAACACGTTGTATTCAAAACACATGTTAAAAAAAAATACTGAAATACTCCCTCCCCTAGGTAATAAAGTGCTATAATATACATATATATAACAAAACAGTCACAATTTTGTTTTATCATTGGAATCAGGATATGTATGTATTGAACATTAACTATTAGTGACTGTTAAGTGTTTATGTTAAACAAAAAGATAATAATCTATATATTCAAATAAATTACAATGTTAAAGTACTATGCTTACCTCATCCATAAAAATGACTAACAATGAAAACATTTAGAAAATTTATTTTAAAAAATGACAGCATTTTAAACATTATTTTTGACATTAGAATCTTGTAGGATTGTTAATCTATAAAACCATTTTAATCTCATAAAATTGTTACAACCATGGTCAGAACTTTAGTTACAGGCAAACACTGCTCAAATAAGAATACCAATTTTTTAAAAGTATTTAAAATATTTTTAAAATATGTGATGTTCACAGGCTCCTTTATATTTTGTAGAAAGAAGATAATACCTAACCTTGAAAACCAACCCTTGGTTAGGTTCCTGCCAACATTAAAAGATAGTATTTATAGAACTATTAATACAGAGAACAAATTGATGGTTCCTGGGAGTGTGTGGTGGAGAGGGGGTATGTTGAGCAAAATGGGTGAAGAGAAGAGAGAGATTCAGGCCTCCAGTTATGGAATGAGTAAGTTACGGGAACAAAAAGTGGAACATACAGAATACAGTCAGTGAAAGCATAATAGCATGTAATGAGACAGATGGTAGCTATACTTGTGGTGAACATATCATAATGTATAAACTTGTCAAATCACTAAGTTGTACACTTGAAACTAATGTAACATTGTCAATTATACTAAAAGAAAAAGTAAAGCAAGCAAGTGAATGAATAAATAATTTTTAAAAATTTTAAAAGAGGATACCAATTTAGAGGAAGATATAACTGAATAATCAAGCTTTTTCAGTACTACTTCAAAAATGAAATGATCAATCAGTCTATTTCCAACCACACTTTTTTTTTCTTTTTCTATAAAAGGCTATGGGATTTAGTAAGAAGAAATCAATATCTTCCTGTGACCAACTACCTTTGATCCCCAGTGATATAGTTGAAATACTGATGCTTCATGAACTTGCTCTAATAGATTTTGAAAGTTTGATGTGTAACAACAAAAAAGTCTTTAAATTGAAAATAGCTGCATTTCTTTTGTTTTCTACTGTTTCTCTAAGAGTGGACTACCAACATCTAAATTAACCATTCTGCTAGCCAAATATAAAGATTCCTATTCCTTCTCAGTTCTACTAAATCAGAATATCTAAGACTACAATTTTCTTTGGCTTTGGCCTCACTACTATGCTTTTTGGAATCAGTTATCATCTCATGAATCCACAAATTTAGTTCCAAATTTTTTAAAAAATTTTCCAAATTTTTCCAAATTTTCCAAAATATCACAAACTGTAGATGTTACCTTTAGCATTTCTAGAGAGGCCTCATGTAGAGTCTGGGAAATTTCTTCTTCCTTTTACTATATGTACCATATTGTTGATTCATTAACATTGAATCTATAACCAACAACACTGTAACACATGCCTGAACAATGCTTATCTAAATCACATATTTTTTCCATATATCACAGTCTTTGTGTTTAGAAACTCTGATGTCACTTTGTGTTTAGAAACTCTCAGGCACTATGCTTGAGGGCATATTAAATTGCAAAATCACCAACAAAAACCACAAAATGCAAAAAAAAAAAGACAATAAACTTTGAAAAAGACATTTATTTGTAGGATGAGAGCTGAAAATAAGAAAGCAGAATGGTATCTTTTTCAGCTTAGAATATGTGTATTGGGCAACTCAAAAAATTTGCCTCTCTGCAATTGCCTATAAATGACTGCAAAAGTACCCAGAGCATTGATTTTGGGTTTAGACATAAAATTTTAGCATCAGTTGTATTTATTTTTATTATTTGCAGGAAAGTAACATAATTATGTGATGAACAGTAACTATGCTATACCTCACAAGGAAACAATGAGAGCGTGTATCTTTTTTCTTTTTTTTTAAGATTTTATTTATTTATTTGACAGACAGAGATCACAAGTAGGCAGAGAGAGAGGAAGGGAAGCAGGCTCCCTGCTGAGCAGAGAGCCTGATGTGGGACTCGATCCCAGGACCCTGGGATCATGACCTGAGCCGGAGTCAGAGGCTTTAACCCACTGAGCCACCCAGGCGCCCTGAGAGCCTGTATCCTTTACTCTTAGTTTGTGAATTGGCTATGGGGTTATTAAAAGATACATAAGAGTTAGTTATATTGGGGTGGCTGTGTGGCTCAGTCCATTGAGGGTCTGACTTGGTTTTCGCTCAGGTTGTGTTCTCATGGTCATGGGATCAAGCCTTGAGCCTCTGGAGAAGTTGGAGACTGCTTTTAAAGTGACTGTGCTATTAAAAGAAGACCTTAGACTCATTTATTGATGAACAAAGAGAGGGCCTAATTTAAAGTAATTGACACTAATGGTGACAAATGTGGTCTGTGGGTGGCAGGGATGGAAACACCTCATTTGTAGATACCTTATATAACCATGCCAAGAAAATACTCTGGAGGCAGCAACTAATCTAAGTTGGCCCAGTTTCTGTGCATAAGGTGTATGACATGTGGATCCAGAGCATGCCGATGAGAGTGCATTCAGAAGGAAAACAAAGGGGTATGTGGGTGGCTCAGTCGTTAAGCAGCTGCCTTTGGCTCAGGTCATGATACCAGGGTCCTGGGATCAAGCCCTGCATGGAGCCCCACAGTGAGTCCCGCTTCGGGCTCCCTGCTCCACGGGAAGCCTGATTTTTCCCTCTCCCACTCCCCCTGCTTATGTTCCCTCTCTTGCTGTGTCTGTCAAATAAATAAATAAAATCTTAAAAAAAGAAGAAGAAGAAGAAGGAGAAGAAGAAAAAGAAGAAAAATAGAAGCAGAGATATCAATAACTGGCTCAAGCAAGAAATTCAAAGACTAGGGGTTATTCAGGTTTTGGCAAAATCATATACCATATACTTCCCTTATCAGTCTCACAATGCTACTCCCCTGCAGATGTTTCCTAGAATTACTTCCCTACATGAAAGGGCCACTTGCACTAAACCTGCCTGGGCCTTGTTTTGGGAAGGATTCAATGTGAGAATCAGAAATAGACTAAGACAAAGATCTATCATTTACTCATTTTAAGCTTTTTGGTTTTACAAAAGTATTTCTATTCTAGATGTAACCCAAAGTAAAAAATAAAATAAAATTGTAGCTAACAACTAAAATGTATCATTGTTATTATTATTATTATTATTGTTAATTTTTTTTAGCATATTAGCCTCAGTTCTGCAGCCCATTGTAGTCCTGAATGTGAAGTTGTCAGCCATGAATAAGAGAGAAAACTAGTATAAGTTTTCTTTCATTTTATTTTGTGTTCTGTCCACATGGATAGAGAATGAGACCAAATGAAATTGAAGATAAATTGTGAAAATTAGATAGTTGGGAAATTATGAAAAAGTAAACACCTAATCAAATAGAGAGTTACTAAGATCAAAGTAAATGTAGCAGAAGTAACCCAGTGTGTGGGGGTTCTTTGGTGAACATGGAGATGCTCCCTGGAAATATGCCGTATTTACTCTGAGTGTGTTTCTCAGGAAAGAAATAGTGAATTCTAAACATCAGTCAAACCTAGATATTGTATGGAGCATGGGTGTGGTGCATAAGCAATGAATCTTGGAACACTGAAAAAAATAAAATAAAATTACAAAAAACACCCAATATTGTGACTATGTTATCACAGTATCAATCAGAAATAAAATTGTAGCCATTCTTTTCTTTCCTTTACCCTATCATACATGGATATTTCATAGTAAAGGGTGCCATCTTGAAATATCTGATAAACTTGGAAAGAGTAAAACTCCATAGAGAGCAAAAAATTTCTTTTAAACTGCAATTATATATCTACCCATTTTATTCCTATGAGTAAACTAAAAATTCAGAGTACTGATTAAATTATAGTATGGCATCTTTGGTCAATTTTTTAAACTCTTTTTAATAAAATGAAAGGTAATTTTGAGATAATGCATTTCTCTTATATTAGAATGATAGAATTCCTCTAGCTCTAAGTTAGATACCCAGAGAGTGATTTTAAAATTTATAGAGAATAAAACAGACACAAGTGCATATAGAAAAGATAATATTGAATCTATTGTATGTCAATATGTATGTTGAATTTAAAATCAATTAGTGAACATAGTCTTAATCTTTGGCCTTTGTTATCATGTTATCTTTATGAGGCGACCTCAAAAATTTTGACCTCTATTCTGATTCTGGATTTTCTACCCTGCTTATTCAAGCTATTTTGGACTGCATGCAGTGCAAAATGTTTGCTAACTCAAAGCAAACTAGAGTGCTGATTTTATAAGAGCAACTCAATGTACAAATCATCTGTTCCTCAAATTGCTATTCCTATCACACTCAGAACTGCTGTTTATATACTTAATAAACTCAGTTTTACATGTACAGGTATATTATAAATTAAAGATTAAATATGAATTGTGTTTCTTCTTGGCTAAATTAACATAATAAGAGAACTACAATTGAAAACACTCACTGATTATAATATACTGACTTGAAAACTGACTTTGGTTGATTCTGCTTTTAGTAATTTTAGAAATGACAGTTTAAAAGTGAGAAAATTATTTGGTATTCATATTTGTACTCCTTGAACTTCTCCTGCAATTTGAAGTTTCAAAAAAAATTTGTTAACTTTAACAACATTAAAGTTTCTTATGTTTTGTATATGTCTGTATTTCGTAGGTTCCAAAAAAGAAGTGAAATCTTTAGAAGGTTGTTCTATGTTTCTAGCCTGAAGGAAAGCAGCAATCACCAGCAATCTAATAATAAAGCTAGTATTTAAGAGGTTAGGTTTCTAGAAAATTTTTGCAAATTGAAGATATTTGGAGAGTTTTAATAAGTAGAGTTTTGGATTCTTATAAAACTCACACCACATTGTTTTGGTCATAGCTATCAAAATGTTATAGTTATCTTTTGATCCTATGTAAAAGGACATCTGTGGATTTAGAAAAAATTTCCCCAACTGTTTTCCAAAGAACACTAGTTCTACAGTATATTTATAGATTACTCTCTCACACATATATGAATGAATGCTATAGTGATATAATTTTGTGATTGGCTGGAATTAAATTTTTCTGACTATAGTTTTTACTCAGAATGTACTGTATATACATATATAGTATATATGATTAGTTATTCTTCCACTGAATGAAGCATGTGTAATATTTTCAAAATATAAATACAAAACCCCTTTTTCAAACAAAACAAAACAAAAAACCCTTTTCCAGAACATTTTTTAAAACTAGCATTTAGCAGAGTATATTTGGGGAAATAGTCTTTTAAGTCAGTGGGGTTAACATGTCTGAGATGATGGATTACTTTTCTGTATTAATCATGTAAAATCCTGCTTTATAGGAGAAAGTAATATATGTTTCTTTAGGAATAATATAATGTGTCTTGATGTGTGTAATCTAGGAAAAAAACTTTCTATTCCTTGGGGGCAATGCCACTAAATTTACAATATTAATGACCAACACTCTATATACCTCTAGACACTTCCTAATATTTTCCTTGAATTTATTTTATCTGTATTTTTACTTGTATCAATATCATGAGGAAGAAGGTAATGCTATTGCCCCCAAATTAAAAGAGAGAGCCCTGAAGGACAATTAAGATATCATGACTGAAATCATATAGTTATTACATGGCACAGTTGAAATCAGCTCAAGCTGTTTGACCTCACCCACAAACACACTAAAAATCCATTTTGTTTACCACTATTTTATGCTGTCATTTGACATTTAGCATATTATATTTGATAGTTCAGGAGGAAAATTCATACAAACACTGATGTTAAAATGATATTTGTACATGATCTCATCTTCACATTTGAATTACTTAAGGAAAGAAACTAATCAGAAGTATAGTTAAATTATAAATTTAACAGAAAAACAATGGTATCAACTCATTAAAAGTGACAACTTAAGTTTGTTGCTTGAATACTACTTATGAAAACAGATGTTTATTTTAAAAGAAATGTATGGTCTTTGAGAAAACACCCACATCAATATAATGCACATTATCATTTACAAAGGTTTTCTTCAAACTGTCAGCTCACTGAAATCTTCCATGGTGAACTGATAAGCAAAACTGATGATGCCACCTATTACACTTGTCTAATGCTTTTACATATGTAAATTATATCTTTTTAAATATATACTAAGTGATTTTAGGTCACAGTTATTTTTCCTTATGCTTATTTTGTCATTAGTCAAACAATATGTGTAATGAAATACCAAATATATATGTGTTTATCCTTGGGATAATGAAAGGTTGTTTCAGGTACAAAGTATCAGAAAATAGATTTTTCAGAAAAAATACTCTAAATTTTAAGCTGGGGATAAAGGAACTGTGTGAAATAAATGAAAAAGAATTAAAATTCTGAAGAAAACTGTTGGTCAAAACCTAGAGATTTTTGTAGAAAACAACAAATATAAAAAGAAAAAAACAAAATTTTGCCACAATATAAGACAGATCTTACTACACTTGCTAATAGTTTTTTTTTTTTTTTAAGATTTTATTTATTTATTTGACAGAGAGAAATCACAAGTAGATGGAGAGGCAGGCAGAGAGAGAGAGAGGGAAACAGGCTCTCCGCTGAGCAGAGAGCCCAATGTGGGACTCGATCCCAGGACCCTGAGACCATGACCTGAGCCGAAGGCAGCGGCTTAACCCACTGAGCCACCCAGGCGCCCCAGCACTTGCTAATAGTTTATAACTCTCAAATTTCTAGGTTGGTAGAACTACACCTCTACTACTTTCACATCATATATTTTTTATTTGCCTCCTTCAGATTTCCAGTTTGTCCTATCCCTTATTAAAATATATCAAACATTTTTATCTAGATTAACTCCATCATTTCCACTTTCAGAATTAAGGAAAATATGAAATAAATTTCTTGGCATTGAATTAAAAATATATTGTCTAAGCATCCTTTCACATACTTTGTTTTCTATGATAGAGTCTTTAACAATTCAAGAACTGAAAATCAATTTATATGTCATATAATTTAAGTATTATCTCTTTTGTCTTACTGAATTAGATCACCACTATAGGATTTTGTATACAAGGTAACAGTTCTAAACCTATATGGTTTTGTATCCACTGTAGTTAGTGAAAAATCAGTTACCTTCTCTTGACATACTTAGGAATAATGACAGCAAGAAGGATATAACATTCTGTCATCCTAACTGCAGCAGATAAAAATAGTATTGGTTTGGGGACCTGGGTGGCTCAGTGGGTTAAAAGCCTCTGCCTTTGGCTCGGGTCATGATCCCAGGGTCCTGGGATTGAGCCCCGCATTGGGCTCTCTGCTGAGCAGGGAACCTACTTTCCCCTCTCTCTCTCTGCCTGCCTCTCTGCCTACCTGTGATCTCTCTGTGTCAAATAAATAAATAAAATATTTTAAAAAATAGTATTGGATTTCCTATAATAATTGACATATGCCAAGACAATTTTTATTATCCTTTAAACTTTATTAATAATCTAGTGTGTTATACTACTTCTCTGAATGGCAACCAAATGAGAATCTTCATGTGGTACAACAGTTTTCACTTAGATAATCATAAATTTGTTGAAAGAATTTAGAAGCAAGAATAAAAAATGTAACCTTGATTTCCATTTGCGCAGAACAAGTTGCAGGCAGTTATGGTGGTGCTGAAAATTCTTCAGATGTTTTTAAATGAGAGCATTTAATTCTCTAGCCTCTAATGACATTAATTGTTCAGTACAGAACAAAAAGGATATACATCTGAGAAAGAAGATTCAAAAGCTGATCTTAGAGATCAGATTTCTCTATATAATTAAAAAAAACTAGAACTATTGTGATATATATATCTTTGGAAACAATCTAGGATGTTCAAAAGGAAATTAGCAAGTTGTTTGATCTGCACTTAGATAATGAGAAAAGTTATTCATTCCATACCTTTTATAAAACATGTCATACATTATCCTTAATGTGTGAACATACATATAATGATAAAGAGACATTTTATAACTTACAATTGAAAAAAATACATTGACTGAAGAGTTTTGAAGATCTCTAAATTGTATCTATTTGTATTTCTATATTAATATCTAAAAATGTCTTGGGACAACATTTTAGAACTTTTCAATTCTTTATCCTTCAGTCAATTAGGTATATGTTTATTTTTCCTGAATGTACTTGCTATATAATAATTTCCATTGCATTGGAAGATATAGATATTTTAAGAAGACAAAATAAATATCTCAAGAAGATATGCACATGGAAGAAAATAAGTTAATGTTTATTAAACTTTAAGTAGTGACACACATATGAAGTTAAGTTTTAGGTCATTTATTAAATACTACTTTTAGGAATCTATTATTTTTATTTTCTAAAGAAAATCTCTGGGAGTGTTTTACATTTTGTCCGTACAGGGAATAAATGGAAGAGATGAGATTTGAACTTCAGTTTTTGATAGGAGTATCTATGCCTTTTCCTCTACAACAGTCTCCTTTCCTTTACCTGTCTTATACTAATTTGGAAATTCATAAATTAAGAATTACACTCAATAGTCTATCATATTTGCTGATTTATAAAATACATGCTCTGTGTCTATGATGTACCAAACCCTGTTTTAGAAGATGAGAGAAAAATATACAAGGGAATTCTGATATGTAGTCACATTTGAATGTGGTTAAGAATGACTCTTGGTTGGTAACAACTCTCTAGAGTACTGACATCATAATACAAGCTCTTCTACAAATGGGAAATATGGGGATAGTGTTTCAGGCAGTGGAAACAGAAAATGAAAGGCCCCAAAGGTAGAACTACTTTTAGTTCACAGACTAAAGGAGGTGGGAGGAGGCTGATTACAGCATGAGAAGCAGTTGGATTAGTGGTTAGAGATGTGGAAGGAAAGTCAATAGTGTAGGGCTCTGTAGGTCATAATAGGCAGACTGGAAATTTGTAGGTGAAAATAAGTTTTGAATAGTGAAATCTATAATTTTATGTTATCACTTTGGTTGGTGTACAGAATGGTCTCAAGAATCAAACAGATCCCAGCCAGGAGAATCCCACACCCCCTGCCATAACCCAAATGAGAAATGATGTGGCTTGCCAAAGGAAGTTGGCAGTGAGAGGAATCAAGAATGTTTTCTAGGTTTTTGACCTCAGTAACTTAATAAACAATGGTGCCATTTATTGATTTGGGAAGACTATATATAGGAGAAAAGGAGACTATAGGTGGAAAGTGACTGCATGTATTATTTTTGATCCTTTATAACCTCAAGAAATAAAATTTCACAGAAATTTATTACAAATTTAAATTATATTGGGGACTGTAACTCTGAACTCAAAGTTTCAGATGCATTTTCAAAAGGTATTTTTTCTTTTTGGTGTTGTATATTAATGCAATGTAGAGACTAATATGGCTAAATACCATATCCATTTTATACTACAGTTACAGAGCTCCATAGACTATCGTCTCTCATCAGTGTAGTAAGAGTTAGTATTACAGTCCTATTAAGATTTTCATAAATATAAATAAGTGTTTTTTGAGACCCTCGATTAAATTTTTATTCCCTCTGACACTTTTGAAATTTTAAAAATACTGGATATTTACAATTATTTATTTTTCAGCTGAAAAAATTTTTTTGAAAGAATAGTTCCTTAAATGGTTTTCATTTATCATCTGGCAACTAATCAAGTGAATCTAAGACATTTATCATTTAATCTAAGACATTTAAAAGCCTCTAAACAGAAATAGATCAAAGAAAAGTAGAATAAGGAGTTTGTAGATGCCACCACTTTACTTAGTACAGATATGACCTTTCAATTTCCAAAGTTGTGATGTATGTTTTAGAGCATTGTAAACACTTAATCAATATAGACCTGCCCTGAAGAGAAAAATAGTTTAGTTGTTTCTATACATAGATAAGATGGTGAAAGTTATAATATTTTATTGATTTGTGTGAGATGATGTATGTTATAGAGGTTTTTAAAATTTATATACTTCTATACCATAGATATACAGTATACCTATATACTCCTACGCCATATATGTATATATGGAATAGGTATATAGCGCACGCACACACACACACACACACACACACGTTTTAAACTAAAAAATCTTTTGAGAAAGCATATTTGACTAAGATAAGAATGGTGATTTTTATATACAAGAAATAAATTTTCATTAAGAGACAGAAATTCTTGTTCGTAATGGAGCCAGTATTTTTTTCTCTAATTAAACATATGCTATGCTTATATTCTCTTTTAAGAAATTGTCATCTTGGGCGCCTGGGTGGTTCAGGGGATTAAGCCACTGCCTTCGGCTCAGGTCATGATCTCAGGGTCCTGGGATCGAGTCCCGCATCGGGCTCTCTGCTCAGCAGGGAGCCTGCTTCCCTCTCTCTCTCTCTGGCTGCCTCTCTGTCTACTTGTGATTTCTCTCTGTTAAATAAATAAATCTTTAAAAAAAAAAAAAGAAATTGTCATCTCATTAAATGTGGGCAAATCTAGTGTTCTTTTATTATAGTCATTTCAAATTATTCTAATTTTATC